>NW_015114812.1:44757-105304 GCF_001443285.1 Poecilia latipinna
GTGGCCGAGCTTCCCCAACTTTTTTTTTTACACCCCCCCCCTGGGTTTCTCAAATTTTTTTCCCCCCCCCCCCCCCCCCCCTATGGATTACAAATGGCTGTCTGGTTGAAACGACGCATGTGAGGGGGGGCATCGACTTTTTTGGGGGCAAAATGAATATGCATAGCTGAAAATAGACACCAACATCGGTAGCCTACAAGGTACTTGTTAAGCTTAAGGTTCTGTATTGATATTAGCTAGTCATTATTACCTGCATCCAACAGCTTTACTCAACTCAGTCGGTTAGTTTGGAGGGAAAAACTGTGAAAAGTTCTTTGCGTTTTGCTGGTTTGCTGCCATCATTCTAACACAAACCTACGTAGCTCCGCACAGCAGCAGCAGGTCTCCTTCACCCAGCGCGAGCGTCGTAGAGCTCATGTTGCGTTTAAAGGCGGCTCGGAAAAACAGGTTACAACATGTTAACAACGGACTAAACTGTTTTAACTGCTGATAAAAGTGACAGAGGACACAAATATGGGAAGTGTGGAAGCCTCAACTGTATCACATTGACATAGGAATAACAGAGAGTTGACCATTCTAAGGTAAAAACCCAGCGCATACAGTGTTCATGTTTTGTTTGTTTTTTTTCATCTAGGCGGCTTCCCGCGCCCCCCTGCAATGACACGGCGCCCCCCCTAGGGGGCGCGTCCCACAGTTTGGGAACCTCTGGGTTAGTGTGATAATTGATGTTTAGCTTAACAAACTGTAACAAAGATTTAATTTAATTACAAATTCATAAACATTAAAAGACTTAGGAAAATAAGTTTAGATTTCTAATTATTTTTTTGAATTAATTGAAATTTATTTTTCAAAATAGCAGAGATAACTTTTATTTTGAAACAGGAAATGGAAGTGAGAAGTTTTGTTTTGAGCTTGATTCGTCTCGGCAGTTTATTTCTGTTATTTTCTGTTATTGGTCCTCTGATCTGTCCTCTGCAGTGTCTCATTTAACTGTTGCTCCTTTTGCTTTACTTATTAATTAGTCCGAAACAATGGACAGCATCTCTGATCATTTTGAAACTTCACTCTCAAGAACTTTTGTTTTCTACCTTAAAATGAATGAAAAACTGTCCTCTCACTGATTCTACCCACATACAAATTGTACAACTGGAATGGACTTTGGTCATCTTTTACCACAGACATGTAAATTTGTATGCTATCAGAATAGAAATGCCAGGAGATATTGTAGTACTCTGATAAATACTGAGCAAGGGGGAGCATGTAGATACTGAACAAAAGAGGCCTGGAAATCGTGTCCTGAAGAACCCCACATGATCTTTTTTGTTCACGTTTATGCTTGAAGCCCTCCTCTCTCCCCCCCCCAAAAAACAAAAAAAAAAACATTTGATTTATTTTTAGCTGTCTAAATACCTTTATCAGCTTGTTGTTGCTGATGTCAAGCAGTGTGAGGGATTTTAGAGCCTTCAGTGATGTGGCCATGTCGGTAACCTCATTGTCATGAAGATGCAGGATAGTGAGGTTATCCATTCCTTCAAGGTCTGTTGGGATTACCTGGACAGGAGTGAAATTATCAAAGCCAATTTGTTTGTCATGATATACACCCAAAGCACGCAAAAAGTGAACAGCAAAATTACTCTTTAGGAATATAGGTACAGCGAAACAATACCTTTTCAATCCTGTTGTGGTCAAGCCTTAAGTCCCGCAGCGAGCGAGGAAGGTTTGGTGGAATGCTGGTCAAGTTATTGTGGTGTAGAAACAAACGCTCCAATCCTACCAGCTTTAAAAATGCCTAAAATGAAAAAGCATGTTTGTAAAAATGGCATGTAAAATTAACAGCTGTACCTGCTATTTCCTTCACATGTTCTCTGTATTGGTAATGTTGTTAAAGGGCCATTTGGTTGAGTCAAAAAGTCACTGCTCATCTTATTAGAGAGAGGAGAACTTTGTCTTTCCAATCTGAAATCCTGCTAGCAGAAACCACTTCAGGAGGCTGGCATGTAACCTGATGTAATTAAGTTTTTTCTTAGCAGTCAGAGAAAAGTGCGTCTTCAAAAACAAGCGGAAATTTTACATCTTTGGTAAGTGGCTGCTGCTGAGCATCTAATTAGTCATTTATCACAAAATTATGAATATTTTGAATATTTGTTTAACTGGCTGCTGCAAAACAGAAACTAAATAAAGTGTCTTGCAAAAGTATTCACACCCCTTGAATTTAGCACATTTTGTCTCATTGCGTCCTCTTTGTTTAATTTATTTTATTGTGATTCTATGTGATGGACTGAGCTGCGTGCTTTACAATTAAAAACCAGAAATGCGAGACATGCATTTATATTCAACTCCCAAGTGAACCTAAAGGTCCAAGTGTTTTGGGATGTGATCCCATTAGCTTTGTTCATCTATTGATATGCTTGCATATTCATCCTTGCAAAATAAATCAACCTTAGTCACTCTGAAGGGAAAGTGCCTGAGCACGATCTCCTTTAGTCTTGGTGTATGTAATCAATAAGTTGTTGACCTTGACTAGGCCATTCTTACATGCTTGATCAAACCATTTATTTGTAGTTCTGGCTGCATGTTTAAGGCTACAGTTCGACCGGAAGGTGAACCTCTGACATTGTCATTCTCAGCATCTGAAAGGTTTTCTGACAGTGTTGCCAAGTATATATAGCTTCCCTGCTTGTGATGAAGAAAAGCGTTCCCCCACGGCATGATGTTCGCTTACTGTGTGCCCTGTGGCTTATAAACCTGAAGCCTGAAAGCTACAGAATGGACTTTATGTGGTTTTCTTCTCTAATAACGGTTTTTATTACAAAATAGTTCAAACTCACAAAGATCATATAAAATATATGATTCTCTTATTACAGATTCACAGTTGAATTTAACTCTGGACCTTTTTCCTTGTCCATTCACTAATATCACTACAATATGTCAGAGAAGAGGGGAATGAATTATAATGGACAGAACACTTTTTTATTTGTTAAAAATACTGAAAAGCAATCAAAACTTTTTTGTCAATCCATTCTCTCTTCCATTGAGAGAACAGATTGGTTCAAGGTTTGATAGGATAAAGAATCACTTAACTTCTCAGACATACACAAGAACGAAAGTCAACTGACAGGCTGGCAGACATCTGCGGTCCATCTGTCGGCCTCTCAGACCCACATCGCTGCATTTAGCCTCGCACAAACACACATCTGGGCATAGTTTTGTGATCACATTACGTTACCTCCTTTCCAATAGCATCAGAAGTCAACTGATTGTGATGCAACATGAGCCACACCAGACTGGTTGCGTTGACCATAGCTGCGTCAGGCACAGCTGAGATGGCGTTGTTCTGGAGGTACAGGTACTTGATGTGGGAGGGAATGGATGGAACGGCAGTCAAGCCCCGTCCTTCACAGTACATGGCTATGGGGAATGTTGGTGGGCAGTCGCACTCATCAGGACACACCCCCCCCACTGTATCTGCCCGCAGGAAGCCAAACTGTTGTGCTTGGCCGTGGCGGTGAAACAGCCAAGCCAGAGGGTCCCATCCATGAGAGAGGCAGAGTGGAAGCAGGGCAGACAGGAGGATTACAGTCTCCAGACGCATTTTCACAAAGCACAAAAGCCTTCACAGTTGCCTGAGACAGAAATAGAGAGAAAGTATTCAGAGGAAGTTCCTTCATGCTGAACTAATTGGTGGAGATTTTATTAAAAAAGAGATTGGTAATGATAAAAATATCAAAAAAGAAAGAAAGAAAAAGAAAGCCACTGGCATAATACGCTGCTGAAACACAGTGTTTTCAGGGTGTAAAAAAATTAAACCAAAGATCTTTCCAACTTTAATGTGACACATATCAGTGTTATTTAACCAAAAAGTGTTTTAGGGAAAGTTTAAAAACTAAGAAAGGTGAAATAAGCAGGCACACCCTTAAACTAAAACGTTGCTGAACAGCATCTTGAGTTCACTCCTGTTATCAAATACACTGAATTTGACCAACATAAAATAAAGCGTTCATATCTCAATACATTATTTTATTTCTCGTTTTTAGCTAAAGTCTGCAGAGAGGTTACAAAGTATTTAGAAGATCTTATTCTACAAAGGAATCAATCAGGATCAGAGTACAAAAAAGAAAAGAAGTAGAAACAGGACAGAAAGGGTGCAAAGCAGCAGCACTGAAGGAGCTGCAGGCATTTCTGGTCATTGCTGGTTGTGTTCCACATGTGAAACATGGTGCTGGCAGAATCATGCTGTGGGGTTACAGTTTTTGTTTGATAGAATAGATTTCAAGGTGGATGAAATAATGAGTAGTTCTAAATGTTGTTTGGCACAATTCGTTAATTTCATTCAGCTTTGATTCAAAACTTTCAGAAGAAAATAAGAAGAAATTTTAATTTTCACCATCACTGAAAGTCTGAGCACACATCAAAAATTAGAACAAGACTAGCCTCACTCCAAGAAAATTCAAGTGCTGGAATGGTCTATTCAAACTTTACAAATTTAGCTGACAGAAAATATGTGGGGTTATCTGAAGAGAGACCATCACAACTTCACTGCTTTTGGAAATGTTTGCTGACAGACTAAAATAGAAGGATCAAAAGATTTATTCACAAAGTGTTAGCCAAAGGATGCACACAGTGCTGTAACCAGGATCTTCTGGCTTTAAAAGAAAAACAAAACAATCTTTTTCTTCATGGTATATATTTTTAAGTTAAACTGCACAGAATAATTAATTAAAAGTAAGAGAAGTTTTGGCGTGGCCGGATTTTGTATGCCACGAAAATGTGTAATTTTTACAGGCATGTTTATAGTTTTTAATATTTTTCAAGAAATATTCTTCTACTGAAAAGCTCTTGTGGCTCTCCTGCTGGGGTTGAATTATCATTCAGAGCCTTTGCCTTTGTTTGTGGATATGTGTGTCCACAGGGAGGCACATTTTTAGAGGACTTGTCCACAAGGAGCCTGTGAGGAAAATATATAAAAGTTCCAGGTTCTGTTTTCTGAAAGTTATGTGATTTTTGTATGTAATTTTTTATTTTATTTTATTTTTTACAAAACCTTGAATTGAAAGTTGGTTAAAATCAAATCTTTTAAATGCAGCTTGTTTTTGTCCCTTCATCCAAACTCTTTTTATATGGTCACATTTTATAAATATTGTCTAGTACACCTTAAGCTGCTAACTGTCGAAGTGTGTTTACATTTGACTGTGTGTGTTTTGTGCATTTATTTAATTAATTTAAAAAAAGTACCTTGATTTACCCAGTACAAAAGTCACTGAGATCAGTAGCCTGTGGTACAAGAACACTTAGTGTCAGAAAGCAGAATGCACAAAGAACAGATCAAACTACATATATAAATATATAAGTATACATAAATACACATACTTAAGAAACGTTATTAGCCAATTTGGTAAACCAGATAAAGACAAATGTTTCTGCCTCTAAGTCATTGAAAGACCACATCCTTAATTTGCATGTTCTTCTAACTTTGCTTAAAAATTTGATGCAGATACAAAGAGAAAAGTCAAAGTGGAGGACAAAAGAAACAGTAGACTGTCATCTAATACCCATCTAATACAGGTGAGCTGAGTCTGGAAGTAATTTCTTTTAAGAAACAGAATAAAATAAAATCAAAAAGACAAGACAGGATTTTAGAGACGCCTCATCTCTCAGCTGATTGTCTGCTGCAGGTGAAAACCGGCTCTTTATGAATCACCTGGTTGGTGCTTATGTACTATTTTCTGTGACAAACCATTATCTTTGGTATCATTTTCAGACTCAGTGAAAGAAACTGGAACACATTTAGTCAGAAAGTGTGAAAAAAAAATCCAATTAAAAGTTGTTGCTTAGTTGTCTGTATTCTTGCAGCACAACACTGTTTTATCCCTTGACTTTATCTGCCTGAAGGATCCATGCGTCGCGATTGAACATCCTAATGAAAAAGTTGAAAACCAAATTACCTCAGAATGTAGTAAAAACCCAAATTAAAAGTGTTCAAGTGTTCAAGACCTCCAGTGAGCCTGGAGAAGCTGCTGATCAAAACCGACCAAGATCTAAAAGTTTGAAAACATTTTAAACTTTTTTCACTGTTCTGTAGTTTAGCAGAAACACAAAACGCAGCTCTACCATCATTACCTTCATTCTTCTCCTTAAAGACACAGACACACACACACACACACACACACACACACACACACACACACACACACACACACACACACACACACACACACACACACACACACTTCTGACCTGATCAGGGAGACTGGTCCTCCTTGCCTCTGCTTTCTCTGTGTGCCCAGGAGCGGAGGGGCCCCTGAGAAACACTTTATTAAAAAAACAGAAAAACTTTCTCCCCTCCCTCCTCTCGTTTCCATTATTCCAGCCCTCTGTCTGTCCTCCATCTGCTGGTCACTTTCTCCCCTTTATCCAGTCGCCGGCACCCCACTTCTCTCAATTTAGAGAGAAGCAGACGGTGTGAAGGATTGTTCCCATCTGTGTTCCCCTCACATTCTCCCTTTTCTGAATCCCACTGCTTTCAAACATTTTGTGGGACCTTGTCTCACTGGATCAGATTTTTTTGGTTTTCTGACATGAAAAGCTGGACAGAACCACACATCACTCATCTAACCCAATATCCTTTTTATCTAAGCAAACTTTTGGATGGTCAACAAAAAGATTAGTGTCACATTTATGACAAACACTGCATGAAGAATGTAAGTGTGCACAGAAATGACAAAACATGTAAAGACTATAAAAATCATGCAAAGTACATTTTCAGGAAACATGCTGAATATGATTCATACCTTCATTAATATTCCCAGACATTGAACTACAATCTCAGTGCAAAAGTATTCATGCCTTTTGAAATGTTTCATTTATTTAGTTCCAACCTCAAAATTCAATGTATTTTCTTATTTTATGTGATTAACCGACACAGACTAGTCCATGGATGATATGTGGTTTTAAACTATTTTATAATGACAAATCTGAACATACTGTGCTGCATTTTTATTCAATACTTTCTAGAAACTGGTGCAAAGTTGTCCTGTAGATCCAGAGTGAGATCGTTCCCTTTCTTCTTTGCAAAATAGTTAAAGTTCAGCCAGGTTGGAGGGACCTGCTGTTTTTAATTGTTGCTACAGATTCTTGGATCTTCCATCCTCGCAGCATTCCTACAGTAAAATATGGTGCAAACATTATGTTTTATTGTCGGGTTTATTGTACATTGAAACATGGTGGAAGAATGAAGAAAGAAGTGTGAAAGAGAGACATAAGTTTGCTGTTTCTTGGTTTTACTGATGACTGATGAGCCAAAAATGCATTGTGTTACATTATGCAAAATATGCAGAAAAAGAAAAAAAATCAGAGTTGTTTATTTACTTTGTTTCTTGGAATTGGTTTCTGCTGCATGAAAACATAAAATGTAATGTTTTTCAGCCGCATGCAGTTTTTGAGCAGCTGCTTCAATTGAAATATTCCACGTCTGATTCTGTGTAGCAATATCATTTTCTGAAATTAATATTACTAACCTTTAATGTGTAAATTAAACATAAAGGGTAAAATCTGAGTTTTATGTTAACCCTATTACTGATATTTGTAGAAATAGAAGCAGTACTTCAGCCTTATTATATGTAACACTGCGTAGATTAAACTACAAAAGGTTATGCCAAATTACTTTGTAAATTACATTCTAAACTTTGAGAGTATAACCATAGTGCTGCAGCAGGTGAAAACACAGAATTCAATAGGAAATATCAGAATGTTTCCATTAATGAAGAGCTGCAATTTTAGCAGAAGGAAAACATGGTTTCCAAGGAGCTGTTGCTGTTGTAAAGAAATTAGTGAGTGAATCAATAACATTTAAGCAGGTGATTATGTAAAGACAAACACTAGATGAAAAGATTAATCCCTTTTCACTTTTGTATTATTGTACTTTGTACTTTGCTCCCTTCAGTGGTCCTTTTTGCTCTTTTGCGTACATTTGTTCAAACTGTCAGCAGCTCATGTGAAAAATGTCAGCTAAACTGTAAATAAGATCCATATATTTTGATATTTGACGTAGGATGGATCCAGCTTTCTTTGACTCTCTGCAACACTTTCACATCTTGTAGAGAGGTAAATGGAAACAGCTGTCAGCCCATCCTCTTATGGTGTCTGTCTGGTTTTGATGTGGGCCTCTTCCTGCCACAGAATCCTTCAAACTGGTGCCCCATCTGGACCGAAGTTTCAATGCATAGTTTTGTCTTTCATTTCTCCAAAAAAGTAGTAAATTTCAGCTTGTTTTGTCAGGTCTGACATATGTTTTCATGTGTTTTATTGAAACATTTTACTATGATTATCATAAAGGAAGAGAGGTCTTCCTTTATGAAGACATATTTACACTTAATGATGGAGCGAGTAGTCAGATGAGAGAAATTCAGATGATCTGAAAATAGAAAAACCACAATCTATAAAATATAGTACAACTTGAATGTGTTTTATGTCAGCCATAAACATAAATAAAGTTTTTCAAAGTTTTTCTTGCTACTTTTATGGAGGAAAAACAATGGGTAACTATACAGTATTCTGCATGAAATACTGTATCTCAAAGTTGTTCTATGGATTTTGAGGTCAAGACTCTTGGAGTTTGCTTTGTGGACATGTTGAAACAAGAAGGACCAGTTCACAATAAAACTGGGTGCTTGAAATCATTCATTATATTATGTATGTTCAAGCATAAAATGGGGACGTATTATGCAAAATTCACTATGTGCATGTTTTTTGTGCTTCCACTTGGGCTTCTGCTTCTTTTAGAAACAGTCCAAGTGCTTAACAAACTCCACTTAGCAGTTTTCTGGCAATATGTTAACGTTTTTTGGTGTCTGGAAAGCTTCTGAATATTACTTCACGTCTGGTTTTACCGCTGTGCGTGATGTACAATGGCTGCTGGAAAGGACAAGTGCTTTGCAATCTTGTTGATTGCGGAGAAGGCTCTACATCTGCTTCTGGGTCTAACTCAAGGTTGAAGTTGAACCTTTGTACTTTTAAAGTGATGTGAGACCATGAAGCATCTCATTCTGAAAGGAGCTGAGAACTGAGCAAAGTGACATCTCATTATCTCAGAAGGATTTTCTCCAAAAAATGTAATCCGGATGTTTCATATAGCCCATAGGCCCATCCTAATTTGCTAAAGGAAGCATAATCACTTCCCTTTAAGAGTTTCTTTCTCTGGACATAAGGGTCCAGACCCAACTCCAGAACAGACATAATCCTCTCTGTACTGGAATATATACTTGGTCAAATGTGGTCTGGAAAAGATTTCCAAACAAAAGCATGGTTCATTACTTCAGAAAACATTTCTCCAATGAAAGCAGGCTTCACATCAAGGGGTCCAACACTTGGTCATGTAAGACTTGCATGCAGCTGCTCAGCAAGAAGCTCTCTACTCCCTGTAGTTGAAGTGATATGTAGGTCATTCAAGGCCTGGAGGTGTGTAGCTACCTCTTCACATCTCTTCACCTCGGCATCTGCTGGATTTGCTGTGTGATTTTACAGTACATGGCAATCTACATTGTAGCTAAGTTGACGCTGCTCCTAGTTGCTTACACTTTGCTATAACACCAACAGTTGATTGTATGTTCTTAACAATGAAGTGATTTCATGACTGGGCTAACTGGTCCGGGTGCATCCATAGTACTAGGGTGGGATCCAACCTGTTGCTGAGAGCGACCAATTCTTCTTGATTGTAGAAGAAGTCTGTATGCCTACCGACTGGATTTTAAATAGCTGTGGCTGTCAAAGTGATCAGAATGCATGAATTCAATCATTTGGATGGCAGCCCCAGTGCTTTTTGCAATAAAGAAACAAAGACTCTCCTCCAATCTGGAGGGCCGCATTGACAAAAATGCAGAGGACTCAAAAACCAAAGTCTGTACCGTGATACCAGGTAGCCAGTAGAAACAAGTCAAGAACCTCACTTTTGTGCATCACACTTTGCAAAATATAGCTATAAGCTTTCTCCACTCCCACTAATCTGCCATTTGAATTCCTCTGTAAATTTGCAAAGATAAAGATATTGTTTGCTTTTGTCCCACAAAGACAAGAGTGAAGCTGTTCCTCCTTTGAACAAGGCTCTTTTCCAAAACTGGAGTGAGATTTACCTCTGGAGTAGAATGATCTCTGTGGATTTGTAGCAAATAGCACATTTGTGCTTCAAAAGTATTAAACTGGTAAAGGTTTGTGACTATATAAATATATATCAAGAAAAGCCTAGTGAGAATTATATTTGGAGCTTTTGCACTTGCACACACTTTATCTTGTACACTTTGCTAGTTCCCTACTGAGCCAACTTTGGCCTTCAGAACTGATTTTACTCTTTAAAGCATCAGTTCAATGCAGTGTGGAAAGCATTATTTAGGGACTTATATACATATTGACATAATGGCATCACACAATTGTTTCATATTTGTCTACTGCATATTTATTATGCAAACCTCCTGTCCCACTACATCCTAAAGATCATCTACTGGATTGAGATCTGGTGACTGTAGAGATTATTGGAGTGAAGAGAAATCACCACCAACGCCCTGAATAATTGACAGACGGGAGGATGAATCCACACTTTCATGTTTATCTTTCAGTCCGTCTCTCCATCCATCCATCCATCCATCACATTAGCAGAAATCTGACTCTACCATCAAAATGTTGCAACTAAAATCGAGACTCATTGGGCCACATAAACCCATTTTTGTTCTGCAATTGTCCAGTATTGATGAGCCTGCATGAACTGCTGTCTCTGTTTCCTGCAGCTGACAGGAAAGTCACCCAGAGTGACATTCTCAATGGATATTTTTAATTTTCTGGAGTGTTCTCTTTAAACTTGGGAGATGACGTCAATATTTCCACTGTTCCTATGAAAACATAAAAAAAAACATCCACACATTAACCATACAGTCAGACTGTATATTTTGTACAACGCCTAAATTTGCTTTGCCCAAAAGTTACACAACTGGCTAAACATCCTCCACATGTTGCGATTCCTTATGTTTTACCATCAGCTTTTCATCTGAGAGATATAAGGATGAGATCACTGACTGGAAAGAAAATGAAGCAAATTATATTTAAATTACATCAACTTATGTTTTGGTTCCAGTGATTAAAGTCTTTTAGTAACAGATAACAGATCTGCCCAAACGTAAAAAGCCTGTCTATTGATTTTTGATCTTTTCTTTGGCTGTGCCCCCTGCAGGGCCATCGAGTGGCTGTGCAGGAGAGAAAAGGCTTCATTGCAACTGTCTAACCCAAGCAAACAAACAAACAAACAAAAGATTTTGGTGTTTTGGTTGTGGTAGTAATAATCTATACTTCTGACTGCATAGTAAGAGCTGATATACATCCATGAGCGGGGTTTTGGACACTTGTCTCAGCACTGCATCAATCCCAACAGAGCAATCTGGTCAATAGTAAAGCATCACTCTAACACTAAACATATAAAGGTCTACGGACCTTTCAGCATTTCAGTTGCTTATTTTTGACTATAGGGGTTGTGTTCAACACCAGACAGTAAAAGCCTTCATACAACCAACATGTGCAGACGTCTGCAATGCATTAAACTGATCCAGACATTTTGCTTGCTCTTTTTCGATGCCCCAGGTCGAAAAATTCACCAGCCATGCAAACCTTTGAGCAAGAATCACATAACAATATATTCACCAGTTTTAAAGTGTTTTGTCCGACACACATACTCTACTCAGCATCACAAGGCTATTTAGTTTCTAAATTTAACATATGTTATGGTTTATGAGATGGTCAAGCTGATAAACTTGTGAGTGATGCAGAGATATAAACTATATAAATAAAGAATACAATGAGACATAAAAGAGTGAAAAGGAAAGAATGCAATACTTAAAGAATTGATTTACTTGACTTCAAAGATAAATGGCTAAAAAAACACAACACAATCCTGAAAACATCCATCCTCCATTGTATGGTATGTGAAGGACTAAAATGGGAGGTATATGATTTTATTAATGTTTTAGAAATAATCTGAAAACTGTGGTATACCTTTACTGTAGAACAACCTTTGCATTTATGTCTGTAACTATACTCCTCCGGCAAGTTTGTACATCCAGGCATGGACAGTTTCATTCATTCTCCTTTACAGCTCACGTTCGGTCAGAATTGATGGAGAATATCTGTAAAGAAAGACTTTCCCACAGAATGATGCTGCCATGTATTATTAGTTTTCTCCCACACATTGCTTCTTATACTCAGGAAACAAAATTTTCATCAGACCAGAGAACTTTTTTTTAGTATGTTCGTTGTTTCCCCTACATGACTGATGCCAAACAGAAAGACTTTTTTTTTCCATTTTTTTGTAGGTTTTCTTCTCATCCCTTTCTACAAAGCCAAATTTGTGGACTGTAGAGCTAAGACTTGTAGATCTCTGTATCTAGTCGCTATGCAGCTTTTTGCAGTTTCTCTGATCAATTCTCTCTGTTTTAGGTGCACATCTGTTTCTTGGTATGTTATCTTTCCATTTTCAACCTGCGAATTCAACAGTGTCCTGTGGGCTGCTCAACTTTCAAAATAGTCAGGCATAAAGTCAGACACCGTGCGCATGCGTGTGCACAAAGCATTTACATCTCTCAGGCTTCCCTACACAATATTGCAGCTACAAACATGCTGTGAAATCCATGAATCATTCTAATATAAGACGTGCTGTTTAACAGGTTTGTTATAAGAAATTACACTATAAAAAGGGAAACAGAGGAATGAAAAGCATTTTATTTTCTTTATTGTAAAATATCACCAACTTGTATTGCTTAACAGATGTTCTTTAATTTTATAGTTTTCCATCTTGAAGTCTCTAATTCCCTGAGTTTTAGCCCTATACTTAACCTTCATGCTCCTTAACCTAACCCTGGCCCCGGCCTTAGCCATAAGCTAACAAAGGTCTAATGTTTATGGTTTAATTTAACAAAGGTCTAATGTTTATGGTCTAATTTAACAAAGGTCTAATGTTTATGGTCTAATTTAACAAAGGTCTAATGTTTATGGTGTAGTTTAACAAAGGTCTAATGTTTATGGTGCATGTGTGTGTTTCTTTAGCTCACACACACAAAAACAAATACAGCAACGGTCCCTTGGAAGGGGATAATAATGATATTTAAATCTAACCCTCCTCCTTTCCAAACATGCAGTTGTACGTATTAAAACATACACAGCAAAGGAGTTTTTCTAAGGAATGAAGTTTTCAAAGATACTTGGACACAGTGGCTCCTGGAGGTAATTTGAACCGTGGCCCTCCAGGGCACAGGGGCAGCAAAACCATGTGATAGAAAGCAGATGTTCACCCACATGCTGAATCACACAGATGTTCAACGTTTTGCAGGATCTTATAGTTTTACGAAGAAAAACTGTTAATTTCCATGTACATGACTTAATTACAGCAAGTTCATACTTGTATACTGACTAGTTTTTACCTAACAGAGCTTCATTTTTAACAAACACCTGCACTAAAGAGCATCTGGAGATCAAACATGACGTTTGAAATAGCAGGAATTTTCCCTTTAGCAAATAATTATAAGTAATACCCAGCTAAGCAATCAGGATCATGAATCTGAGGTCAGTTTCAATGGAGGGTTTTGCATCTAAAAAGAGGTAGTCTTAATGAGAAGAGGGTTGGTTTTCATCTCCCCCACTTAAAATGTTATTATACATGCTATTCAAACATGCTGCGCTGAGAGTACACTACGGTTTATATGGATATATGGAGCTGCACAACATCAGGAAAACATGTAATTGCAAATTGCCAATAGATAATTGGAAGTCACATAATTAATGAGACTTTCATCCAATGTCCCCTCCAATCTCCTTGTGCTTCAGTATCTACAATGCATATCAAATCATTTAGTCAGAGTTAGTCTAATATTAACTCTAACATATATTCTCCTAATAGGCAAATAGTAAACACATAGTGTTTAAAGTGCTGAATCCTACAAAATGTTGCTCCCAAGCAGTTCTTTGTGATCGCAATTTTACACACAGACACTGCCCTCTGGTGTCGGCGACAGGAACTGCTGAGTTGCAGGTTTTTGTCAGATGTAACATGAGGACAGTTCACACTGGTTTAGCACATTGTAACAAGATGCATGTTAACATGCATATCTGTAGATGTAATCAATAGGTAAGAAGCAGCAGGTCGTTTGGTAGCCTGAACGCTTTTCAAAGAGCACACGCTGATCTTTGCACTCTGGTGTTTTTTTGTTAGAAGCTTTTTAATAAAACGTCCTTTTTTCCTGAAAGTACTTAATTAATTCTGAATATTCTTCTTCCTCTGAAGAACAACAATAAAACAATAAGTGAACTTATTTACATTCAATAATATCTCGTCTTTTATATTGTTTTACTGTGGCTTCGTTCTGATGTTAATAAAGTTTTAGGATTTTAAGGCAATACTTTACAAGATATGTCCTATTGAATAACAAAAATCATCTTAAGCGAAGATCACCTCAATAAAATTTAGATGTTAAATGAGTAAAAATGTGAAAATATGCAGGTACTCTTTTTTATTTTTTTGTAAAACTGCTTCAAATTGACAAAATAAAAATAAAAAAAAAACAATTGCACTGAATTATTTTATACTCTCTCTATAATAATCTTTTCAGATTTATTCCCCTACATCCAGCTGCACTTTCTGCTCCTTTGTAGCAAACTATGCACTAGATGGAGGTGTAGATGCCATCTGCTGCATGTAATAACATGTAACCTGATAGCAAAGAAAACTAAGATATTTGGAGAACTCACTTAGGTTCTGTCATCCACATCTCAGTGGTGGATTCATGTTTTAATTAATTCGATATTTTTACCGTGTTGCACAATGACGTCAGTTTTAATCAAAATTTTGAAAATCTGCTTTGTGGAAGCTGGCATTTCCTATATGCTTCAAACCTGTTAGGTCTGATTGTCAGATATTCCGGTGGCGTGCCAAAAGTGACCTGCCCCACTAGCGACATGTGTCAAAATCTCCACAGAGCAGCAGAGCTCACCGTGAAGAAAAACTACAAAGTCAGAGTGATTCAAACCTCCCGAGAAACCTGCATGTTGTGTGTTCCTAACATTACCAACGGGCTGATGACAGATCTGCTCAGCAAACAGGTTCCAAACCTGCATGAGCAGAAGACTGTGTATTCTTCTTTGATAGATTATTTATAAACCTAAGATAGAATAACTGGAAGAGAATGACATTACTTCCCATTCACACTATTGTTCTTTCATGTTGCAATGCAGAAATTGTTTATCTCCTTATGCTTTCTCAAACAGATATTACGTAATTCATTAAAGGAGATTGAAGTGAGTTGTGAAAAGTCATATTTTACTACCTTTTTAAAATGCAATAAATTTTGATAGTGACATTCTCACTTTACAGCTCATCTGTCGCTAAAACGTGAAAAGTTAGCAGAAATCAAAATATTAATATGATAAATAAAATAAAAAATCAGGACACTTCATCTTTTCAGTCTTATTTTTGAGTTTAAACAGTGTTTGGTTCAAATTTTCTCTAAGTATCAGGTCTATGTATAATTTCAAGCTGTGCCGACTTTTCTGACAATTTACAGCTGAAGTTTTCTTGGTCTTTTAAAAAAAGCACGACTACAAATTGATATAACTTAAAATTTAGCATCTCATAAGTTTTCATTATGGCTTTTATTAAACCTTCAAATGTGACATTACCCAAACTTTGAACTATGACCTCGGCTAACTCAGCTCTGCAGTAAGTTTTTCCAAATTTCCTGAACTGTGACAGAACTTTTATCCATCTGATGTGTAAATCTGTACAGTCATTTTTATGTGTTGCAGGCATCAAAATCCAAAAATGTGAGTACTTGTAAAAAAAATAATGTTTATCCGTTTGAACATTAAATATCTTGTCTTTGTAGTGGATTCAGTCGAAGGTTGAAAAGGACTTGCAAATCATTGTACTGTGTTTTTATTTATGTTTTAAACTTCATAAGAATTGGGATTTTGAACAGTGGTGCATCTTTATAGTTAATGTTGCAACTTTAAATTACCAAAGAGAACCAGCAAATTCCCTGCAAACATAAAACATCTTCAGCATCCCTTTCAGCTTGAGTAACATCTTGGCTGTTCTGTAAGTCTCAGTAGATCAAATAGGAGCATAAAACTTACCTGAGTAGCTAAAACACTGATTGATGCACAACTACTGAAAGAACTTTACTATGGCTGGAAAAGGACCAGTAAATACTTAGTTACTCATTATTAAAAGATAAGGAATCACATGGCTAGTTGATGGATGCAAGCTGAAAAGTGTTTGTGAGAAACCATCTGATCAAACATCGTCACCTATAATTGATGCAACTTATCCTGTTAGATTCATAACAATCACAGAAAGTTCTTTAAGATCCATAAAAATGTCCTTCTGTGGGAGAGAGACATTTTACTGCAGGTCCAGATTTAATGTGGATTGTTCCTAACAACATTATTTTCAAAAGATGCTATTATTGGTTTATCACCAGCATGCCTAAGGAAATACAGTTAGCAGTATATTCAAACTATCCAAAGGAAGAAATCCCTTTGAAATTAATCAGACACAGAGGTAGCTCTGCTGGAGACACTTCTTCATTATGTTTGGAGGAACATCAGTGATTAAGTAAAGCTATAAAAACTACTAAATGACTATTTTATTTGTAAAACAGGACTATTTGTTGAAATTACACCAGATGTGTATTATCCTGTTCTCTGGAATAAAGCTGGGAAGCAGAAGATCCAGAAGATACACAAACTATCCTGAACAGTGTGTGACCACCTATAAACTTCCTGCATCATCATCAAAAAAAAAGGGGGCTACTTTTGCATTCTTGCCTAGATTTGAACAAAAACCACTTTTTGTTTTCACAATAAAATGTTTGACTGAATTCAGTCGATGCACATCTCTACCTTCATTTGCAAAACTAATGTTCACAGTGGGAGACACTTTTTCTACATTTTGTACATGCATAATTGTAGACATTTTCCGGCAGTAGGGTGGTTTAGCAGGCAAAGAAGATTAGTGAATTAGTTAAATTACTAAATGCAAATCTAAAAATTCACACACAACTAAGAAGCTGTCTGGGAAGTGTGTGTGCAAAGGTGATGCAAGTCCCATTTCTGCAGAGTGAGTCAGCGTCTGAACCGGCCTGCACTAGCCCAGACTAGAATGTAGTCACACATTCAGTTATTCTAGAGCATTGCTGCCAAACCAAAACCAAACCCTGGAAATATTTTGACTTTTAATGCTGAAGCTTCAAACATACAGTTTAAACCAGAGGTTGTCATACACCAAATAATAATAATAAAAAATCTGTAAAATCTTTTCTTGTTAAGTTTTCTGGCATTTGTCAAATAGAAACAATTTTGGTAACTTGATCTAAAACAAGAGAAATTTGTGGTTAACTCCTGGCAGTAAGAAACAAAATGTGTATCTGTCTCTTTATTCAGTGTATTTTTGGAAAATATCTATGATGGCTGTTCTTGAAACTGCAGCGTGTAAATATTTAATTTCTCCGGCACCAAATGCTTAAATTAAAATGTCTGATGAGTCAAATGTGAGACATCCTAACACATTTACTATCTGCTGAAATTCTGTTTTAAAGTAAAAACTTGTAAGTTTTGGTTTTCCCAACTTCAACCAAATATTTTTGAAGGTACAGCTGATGGTTTGATTGCCTAGATTCTTCTTTAGTTATAGCTTTAGTTATCAACTACAAAAGCTTCACAAATGACAAATATTGTTCATGAAATGTCTGCTCAGCTTTCCTAGAGGGCGCTGTTTTTTTCCCCCTCCAACATCTTCTATTAAAATGCTCCCCAGGTTTATGGAGTGAAAATAATCTGGAACCGTTTTGCTCACTTTTGCACAGATGTTTGCAAGAAGCTTCGGTTCTTCCTTTAAGACACACTTGCCCAGAGCATGCGGTAACACACATACACACACAATGGTCTCTTTGGCTCCCCAGGTACTCTGTGGCTTCTGTGCCTCCAGGCAAGAACACATTTTACACACCCCATTCACACACACACACACACACGCACACGCGCACACGCGCACACGCGCACACGCACACACGCACACACGCACACACACACACACACACACACACACACGCACACACACACACACACACACACACAGACATGCAAACTGAAATATGTGCTTATTAAAATGTCTGTTTTAATATCTAAAACAACTCACACTAGCTAGACAACAGTGACTTCCTTAATTGATCAGGCTTTTTATGTATTTCTGTGCATCTCCTCAAAGCAAGTCAAGATGTTGCCATAAAAATAATATAAGTTTAACAATTGCTGCAGGGGGAAAGGAAGACTCAACTTTGTGAAAAGATTATGGAGGAGGTCTGGTGTCTGGGATGTGGGAAGTGTTTGGAAAGGAGGACTGCATCAGACAGTGGGCAAACACTACTGGTAGCTTAAAAACATACCCACACACACACACACACATATGTCTCCCAAGGGCTTCAGTGAGAACGAGGGATAGCCCTGTCTCTGCTGTGTGTAGCTTCTGATCAAACAGGTAAGTGTCACTTTGCTCTTTGTTTCTCTTGTGCTGCCGTTTCCTCTTTGTGTGGTTGGTTAAGCTGGAAATGATCACCACTACAATGCATGCTTGTTTCATTACTGTAAACTCTTGACAGTGTTCTGAGTTGTCGTTGCACTGCAACGCAACAAAGTGCAATCGTTTTAATCGAGTTCTAGTTCCTGATTGTTCAGACCTTTCCTGCAAATTACCTCTGCCTAAAACCTTTTTGTGTGTGAACTGTCGTGCGCATGTTACTGTAACCTTCTATGCAATCAGGAAATTATTACACTATTTCCTCTAATAGATGATGCATGTTTAAGAAGCCATCCGCTACTGCAACTCAAACCAATGTCTCAGTCTTTTTTTTTCGTTTTTAGTGTTTCAGATTAATAATAATTGTTGAACCTCGGCTGCAGAATGGGACTTTCTATGTGAAAATGTGTACTTTCGTGTAATAAAATTCTAGATGTACATAACAATATAATTTAATTTGAGCAGCATCATGTGTTTTCCAGCTACATAGTATCACTTTGTAGCACAATAAAGTAACTGTTAACTTCAGTTGTTATGAAAATTCGGTATTTATCAAATATGACTTAAAAGAAATTTATCTTCGTAATTTAGCACCTTGAAATTGGGCCTCTTTTTCAGAAACTCCCCCTCTTTCCAACACTCCAGTTTCAGATTTGCATCACATCGTCTCTCCTCTGTTAACCTCTTGAGTGCGTTTTTACCTGCGTTTAACTGAGAAGTAGCTTGTACAATGAGCCTAGCAGATGCGCTGTTCCTTCAGGTGTTTGCTAATTTTTGCTGGCTAGTCTGAAGGAGCTGAGTGACCTGTCCTGTGGGAGGGGTGAGTCTGTGACGTGAAAATCGACCCTCCAAGGGGGAGCTGTGTCTCGAAGGCAGAGCTAGGTCCACCCATGGTATTTTGCACAACTAAATGGTTGCCAAGGAGATCAAATGATTTCTCAAACATGCATGTTGGTGCAACACTCCAGGGATGTCTTTGATGAGGGAGTAACATGATATAAAGCTAGATAAGATAGATTTTACATAATACTGCACACACAATATTCCCCTGGCAAGGCAAGAAACATAGAATCAATTATCTGACGTCCCAGATTAGAGAGCAGCTTTGATGATCTATTTTCAGGTTTTGCCAATTTATGTTTAAATTGCTGTTCTGATGGAACACACATTTCTTCTTCCTCAGTCTTAAAGCTCCTGCAGCCTCTTAATAGTTTTACCTCCATGATTGCTCTTTTATCCTGAACTCATAGACTCTGATCAGCTTTCCTGTTTTTTTGCTCTCCACGCTGGTAGCATGAGAAATAACCCGCCTCCAGGAATGGTTTGAAATTATTTACTGACTTGGCCAATAAACTGTTAAACGACCTACTTTTCTTGACTTTTCCCATTAGGCACAGATACAAAAACATTAATCAATGATTATTTCCTTGTTTGATTCCTTGCCAGAGTTGCCAGTCTCGTCCTCTGGCTCCATGGCTGCCCTGTTCTGTGGCGTGTTGGTGCTGCTCTGTGGCTTTGACTCTGCATGGGCCACATTAGTCACCGATATGGACTATGGTGGCATTCCTCTGTGGATTAACCGCCTGCTGGGCGAGCCCAGCGTTTTAAGTCTGCAGGGAAGGATTGACCCGGCCTGGTTTCGAGCTAACAATGACCAGGCCTGTCCTGAGCAGTGTGACTGTCCCATCCACTGGCCGACGTCGCTCTACTGTGACAGCAGAGGCCTTGAAAGCCTCCCCCAGGACTTGCCGCAAGGAACCCAGTACTTGTTTTTACAGGTAAGAATAAAAAAGAAACGCGGAAATGTTATTTTTTCCATGACGTTTTCCATTCACTATTCTTCTTTACCTGCTAAACCACCTTACTGCCAGAAAATGTATAAAAATAATATTCTTCATGCAGATTCAAGATTCAAAGATTGTTTTAATATTGCACTTACAGCAGATTTAAATTTAGGTGTTTAATATACACAATTAGAGTACCGTAACGAAGCATATTGCGTCACAACTCCAATCATTAGACAGTGGCAAATTTCTTCCAATACAATCCCTAGTATTTCAAAATGCATCAATTGGCATTAGTTACATACAAACTGTTTATGTTTCTGAATAAATACCTTTATCTGTTTTAGCAAATTTTTATAGGTGAGTCCTGTTTGGGTGATGTTCATGTTTTAAACTATGCAGAGAAGCCAAAGTAGCTCAATATAAAAAGATCTAAACCTCTTACCTTTAAACTGAATGGCTCACCACTGGAGTCACTGTGGAGCCCTGTTCATTTTCACTTCTTATACTGCATTAGAAAAAATAATTCAGCATCTTTAGGGATGCATTTTCTTTTGTTCCCAGGGCAACAAGATCTCATCCCTGTCCTACCCCGTCCTGGCTAATATCACGGGGCTACGCTGGCTAATCATCGACAACAACCAGCTGGAGAGCAACGAACTGGAGCTGGCCTCTCTGCAGAACCAGACTCAGCTGCGCTACTTTTTTGCGAACCGCAACAACCTGAAATCGGTGCCTGGCGGCTTACCGGCCGGACTCGAACAGCTGCGGCTGGCCTACAACCGAATCAGCAGCATCAGCCCAGGAGCTTTCCAGAACCTGCAGAAGCTGACGGTTCTGTTGCTGCAGGGAAACAGGCTGCAGACCATCACAGAGGGCGACCTCAAAGGTGGGGTCATTTGTTAGTTCTGCTCTTTGTACATTTGGACTCAACCTCTGACATCTGGAAAGGGAAGTAGACCAGTCCCATCTGGGAGTTTAATATCCAAAATGCACTCAAAAAGCAAATTTAGATTCAAGCTTTTATTAAACAAAGTCACAACTTTTGAAGAAACTATTAGGGTTTCAGAATTCATATAATTGTTTTTTTTTTTTTTTTTTTTTCATTGAAATGTTAATCAAACATCAAAAAACTTTGGTCGGTAAAGCTCCTAATTAATTTTTTGTTGTTGCAACTGTTGGTAGGTGCATAAACAGATGGGCTAATCTGACAGAAATTGGACTGAGAAGATCCAGAGATGACAAACAAAAGAAACATTTCTAATACATTATGGAAATTATAATGGTCAGTAGATTCTAATAGTCTCTTTCTGCACATTACAAATATAAATCAGTAAAATTACTTTGAAGCATTATCTAGTCATTCAGTGAAAGATAATATTTTTTACTCTTTATTATAATCATAATCTGGATTTTTACCCTGTGAAGATGTTAACTGTATTTCTTACTACATCATAAATAAGAAATTAAATACACTCATAACCTTTTAACTGAAACAACACACAAAAATACTGAACTATTCCATTCATGTCTTCTGCAGTGTTTGTATATTTGTTTGGGTGTTTATTGCATGTTTTATAAGTGCAAATTAAAAATCTGCAGTAAGTGCAAAAAAAAGAATAAAATAAATTAAGTCCATTTGTTTTTAATTCTCATCTCCCTTCAGGGTGACAAAACACATTTTGTCTGGATTAACTCCTGCATGTGTGTGAAGATGTTTTCCTGTCTTTCAGGTCTCGTCAGGCTGAATCTGTTGGACATCAGTGGAAATTATTTCTCAGCCGTCCCCAGCCATTTACCTCCCTCTGTCCAGCAGCTTTATTTGTCCTACAACAACTTCTCTGGGCTGGACAAGGGCAGTTTTGAAGGTTTTCTCAACCTGAAGCACCTGCGCCTCAGCCACTGCGGCCTGCAGAGCAGCAGCGTCCACCCGCAGGCCTTTAACCACTCCAGCCTGGTGGAGGTGGACCTCTCTTACAACGAGCTGACCACCACCCCCACGGTTCCAACGACCCTGCAGTACCTCTACCTGGAGGCCAATAGCATTCAAGGTAATGAGCTGACTCATTGATACACACATGCATCAAGAATGCAGAGGCTTTGATTCAAAGAGGGAGAAAATGTAGCAAGAGATTGTTTGTAGCTTCAGGTTGTTGTAGACAAGTTGCTACATATGAATGTGGGAGGAGTTGGGGCTGCATGGCAAGAAGCTGAGACAAAGATGTAAGAAGAGGGTGGAGAAGGGGAGAAAGGTGACTGAATATTAACTGGTTGGATGTGAGGAAAGTAGGTTAAAAGCAGGGAGAGGGGTATGAGAACATCTGGGAGAGATTCAGAGGTATAGGAGCGCCAGATGGAGCAGAAGATGAAGCTGCTCCCCTCCCCAATCTGTGTTGCTCTGTGTTGTCTGTCTGCTCCCTGTTGCTTTAGCTGGTTTGATGGTGCAGGAGCCAATATGTGCCTGACAAGACGTCCTGCAGCGCATTTCAAAAGTATTTCTGCTCTTTGAACTTTTTCACACGGTCCTGTTTATTAGGCTTTTATGTAGACATCACAAGTGCGTAATTATAAAGAAGGACAGGAACATGGTATTCCGCCAAATACTGATTTCTGAACAAACATTAGTTTTGTTGTTTCTAAATGAATATGAACTTGTTTTCTTTGCATTATTTGAGGTCTGAAAGAGCTGCATCTTTTTTGTTATTTTGAACATTTCTCATTTTCTGCCAATACATACAAAATTTTTTGCTTGGAATTTCAGAGACATGAAAGAACAGTGTTCATTTTACTCAAACATATACATATAAAGAGTAAAATCAGAGAAACTGATCATTTTAAGTGGTCTCTTAATTTTTTTTCATCCCTCTTTACTCTGAAACCTCCAAATAAAATCTGGTTTCTTCAGAAGTGACCTAATTTGTAAGCAGAATCCATCTGTGAGTAATTTAAACCCACGATGCCCTGAAAACAAAATCCATGTGGTGTTGGCAGCATTATGCTGTGAGAACGCTTTGCTTTTTCAAGAGCAGAGAAAGAGAAGCTGGACAGATTTGATGATGGAACGAGACAGTGGGTAAAATAAGTAACAAACATATCATGGGTTTTTTTAATGCATATTTGAAAATATAAGCATAAGACAAGAGCACATCATGCACTTTTAGCTCAAAACTGTTTAACATTACCAACCAACAAGATAACATTTTATAAAACACCCGAACGGCACATAATGAACAAGACTGAATCTTCACCTGTGCCAATCAGTACAGGATTATTAAAGACATGATGTTAGATAAAATCTTTGCTTTTGTAATTTGTGCATTCATATTGACCAGTTTAGTTGTAAGGTTGGTTAGTGTTTATCTCTAAGAAAGTTTGGACAGATTGGACCTGCTTGGTAGCAGGGCCTCCTCCATGTTCCTATTTGTCTTAGGATTTTGCACACTTCCTGAGTTTGGGTCCCTTTGTTACATCGTATGACAGCCAGAGGTGATGCTGCAAAGTATTTACTGGAAGGGCTCAAAACATACGTACAACACACTTTTCAGAGCTGTATTTGCAGAAAAAGGTGCAATTAAAATGTTGCAGAAAAAATCAATAGAATACATTGAAGTTTGTGGTTTTAATGTGACAAAGTTTAAAAAGTAAGGATATTTGTGCAAGGCTCTACAATAGCAGGAGCTGCATAGTCTGTTAGTGAGTTCTGGCAAAAATAAAAATGTGCTCTGGTTTTATAATCTGCTTTAGCAACGAACAAAGGAGCTTTATCCTAATGAGACAGACAGTCAACAGAAATACTTCAGCATAAAAACACCTCACTGTCTCAGAGGAAGAAGCTCTGCAGTGGGTTAAAAAAGGAAATGGGTTGAGTAGTTTCCACTGTTTCTTTTTTCACCTCTGCACCTGAGCCCTCTAATGGTAAATGCAGACTCTGTGAGCAGAGGACCAGACTGCAGCTGGCTGTTTTTGATAGACAAAATTGCATAATATGTCTGAGCTAGTCGAACGTAGGAGGACACGCATGCAAAAGAAACGCTACAGTGTGAAACTGATGCTCTCTGTCAAATATAAACAATGTTCTGACAGATCACCGACTGTCACACTGGGGGGTGGGGAGATAACAAGTTTCAAAACATAAAGTAACCATCTGAATAATGCCATCTGTTTTCGACAGAGTTCAACGTGAGCAGCTTCTGCAGAGACGTGGGGCCTCTGTCCTACTCCAGGATGAAGATCCTACGGCTGGATGGAAACAAAATGGCACAGCACCAGCTCCCCCCTGACTGGGTTCACTGCCTCCGAGTGCTTCAGAGAATTTTCATCTGACTCGGAGAATTAGTTAGTACATCGTGTACCCCCTCCGACCCGAACAGGTGCTCCAGAGAAAAACACGACTAAACCTCAGCTTGTTGATGTCCAGCTAATCGTGTCTGTTCTTCACATTAAAGCTTGAAATCAGACAAGGCGACTTGTGATTCACATTGTCTTCACTGTGCAGAAACAAACCAAGTCGTTTCAGGAAAAATAAAAGTTTAAAAGAGGACAAAGGCAAAATGTATCTCAACATTAATGTTTTAGGAAAACTGCTGATTACAACGTTATTATTCCAATCCCATTTCTACACGAGATCCGCTACTGCAGGGTCGGACATCTGTGTTGTGTTACTGGATAATAGCATTGGCAAGCTTTCTCTTCTGAATTTACTGACTCATGTGACTGCCATGTTTCAACAACACGGCAGTCACACATCGAGCCCAGCAGAGAGATGAATGAATTGTCTCGAGATGAATATTTGACTTAATATTAAGCCTAAGGATGAATATGACAAAAATGATCTGCAGAAAAGGCACCAAAGTCTTAAATGGAATAATGAATTCATGTTAATGGAGAGGGAGGATTTTAACCTGTCCAAAGTTTGGATGATTAATCGAGCAAGAATGTCAAAGAGGCAACAAGGCTGTATGTTCAATGTAAAACTGTATTTAACAAGTTTACTGTTGACAGATGGCAAAAAAAGCTTAGATAGAAGATGTTCAATCTACTCTGAATAATTAACTGATAACTAGATAACTGGAATCTATGTACGATTACATACCTTGAGGCGACGTTTGTTGTGAATTGGCACTCTACAAAAATGCTGAATTAAGCTGAAGTTAATTTTGCTCTTCCACCTGCAGCCTCTCAAAGTTTTTTTCACTGGTATGAAGCATTTAAACAATATTCAAACAAATGAAAAATGTTCTGCAAATGGAAAATGCGAGGTACCACAGAGCAAAACCATTTTTTTGAACTTGCTGTTTTCAAGGAAAACATAGAAAATAATTATTTTTTAAATTCAAGAAAATGGCAAACATTTGACCACCTCCAAAATCTGAAAATTCGCCTTTGTCTTAAAAAGGCAAATAACTAAGTTTATTTGTAGGTCTACCTTGATCCTAGTAGTTATCTTAGAGTACTTTGTTCATTTAATTAATGCATGTGTCTTTAGTTTAAAGTTGAGAAAGTAAAAGTACTAATAAAGAAGTCATGTTTCTTGTTATCCTTTTTGTGGGAATTATTTTTATTTAATGGTTTAATTTGGACACCATGGGTAAAAGCTTCATGCATGCAGTAGCTAACTGGAAAACATGTCATTGTTGGGTTGCTTATTCTCGTCAGCTCCATCTTATCCGACACATTCACACGGTTTAAGTGGTTTCCCTCTCTCAGCCTAAGATCTCCTGCTCTTTTAAAGAAGGTTACATTTTTCTCACAGCAGAAGTGGCGCTTGGTTTCCAAGCGCCACTTCAGCTTGAATTGCTCCATGCTAATAATGGCCAGTTTTAAATAACAAACTCAAACTGAGAGCCATTATTTATCCCCTGCAGATGAAGTCGCTGGACAGATAACTTTTATGAAACTGTGTCTCGTAATGTTTTAATCTTTCTTTTTATTCCTTTGGTAGAACACTGTCTGTACGGGTCAGGCACAGTTTGCTCCATGTAACAAATCACTTAGTTTCCTTCCCTTTAAAGGCTGTTTTCCTCATAGATTGAAGTCAGAGCTGCTGCTGTCACATTACCGCTGCTCAGACATTACATAAATGGGACCAGCTTCAATTCCACAGATATGTAAATGTCCATCCAAAGTATTCCTGCAGAACATAAGCATTTCAATATTTCTTTGAAGGATTCTGCTTCAATAATAGAAGACGTATAATTTTGAACAGGTTTTATGTTGCAACAGAAGTTGGGAAGAGGTGAAACAATGTCAAAGAAAAGTTCAAATACAGTATTTTGGGTGTGAGCCAGCGGCAGTAAAACTAAAGACAGCGTGCTTTTCATTATGAAGGCGAAGCAGACAGGAGTTGCCAAGCCCAGTAATTGAGAATTACTGGGAAGAAGCCAGAAACGACCCAAACTGAGGGGACGTGGCGCCGATCCAGAGACGTGTCCAGCAGAGGAGGAGGACATGTGAAGTCAGACAAACTCAGGTTAAGGAGGAAAAAAATGGTCAAATAGAGATTAAACATTACAAGCGGCACCATTTTTTTCCCCTTGCAAAACAGGTCAAAAAGGCAAAAGAGGATTTGACAATGTTATTGGATTATAACACATATTTATTTCAAAGTTTAATATGTCACCTGAAGTGAGCAGCTTCCGGTGACATTTGTGCTCACAAAAGCTTTTATGAGCACAAATGGCTCATAAAAGGCATTGAGTCTGGCAGCATGAAATCATTTGTAGTCATTTGGGTTCAATCCAAATAAGAATAATAAATATTATAAAAGTCCCTGTGCTGCTTTTCTCATGGCACATAATTACAGGAAAAGTCATAACAGATTTGTCCAAATGACAAACTAAGCCATTTATAAACATCTAACAAATATTTAGTTCCACTACATAAAAATACACGTAACCTTTTTCACTGTCTGACAATGAAAAAGACCAAGCTTTTCTTTTTTAGATGAATCAGAATGATCAAAAATATCTATATTTGCTAAATGCCAAAATAATAATAGAAATGTTCTATGAGATCTACAGTAGAACGTTTTGATTTGCCCTTTTTGTGCTTATTCCACTTTGTAACTAATTTGGTTATGTGCTTAGAGTAAATGTCTATTTAAAGTCCCTTTAACTTTATGACTGTTGTTTTAAGATGTTGCTTCTATTTTTTTCTTTCCAATGAAATCCAACCACACAACATAATGCTGCCACCACCGAACATCACAGCTGGGATGGAGCATCCCCATTTCCTGCTGGAAAGTAATTCTGATAATTGTGGCCAAACAAATTTAACTTCAGGAAATACCTGCAGGAAATCTGGCGTTTTTCTGCATATAAATATATATTTTTTCAGGTAATGGCTTCTTCCTCACTGTGATTGGCCTTTTTGTCAATGAAGACAATTTTTTTTACCATGATAGAGAGCAAGGTATTTTGCTTTTGCGCTGCAACCGATGCACATTTTGGACCAAAACCTGTTTATCTCTAACACATAAAACCCATCTAGTTTTTATATGGTGCTATGCTTTGTATGCCTGTGTAAATAATTGAACAGATGAACCAGGAGCCTCCAAGAATCTGGAGATTGTTCCCAAGGATGACTCAGACTTATGGAGTTTCAAAGGTTCAATTCCTATTAGTTAAATCCTTCCAATTTTCCCATAATGTCACAACAGGAAGGAGTGTTTTTGAGGTTTTGGATTAAAATTCAATAACAGGTTTGCCTCCGTTTAACTTAGACATTGTGAGTCAACCTATCAGAAGGTCACAAAGTCCTGACCTTATCGTCTGGGCTTTCCCAGATTGTTTAAAGCTGCGTAAACGTCCGACTTTAAACATAGCAATAAACTGTTTCTTTCGCTTGTCATTCTGGCATTTGGCAAATAGAAATAATGTTGGTAGAGCAGAAAACTATACATATATACAAAATGTTTTCAGCTTTTAATTCTGATATTTTTAGACGCCTTAAGAGACGTGAATAAAAACTCTGTACCAAAAAATAACTGCTGCATGTGTGTTTCTGGGTGTGCCATGTTCTAATATCAGGTTTACTACCATATTTTCCAGGTGACACCATGTCTTACTGGTCAGCGTTGCCCTGTGTCTGGAGCCGCTATTACCAGAGACAGGAGACACGCAGACAGCCGCCCAGGAAGGACGAGCATTAGCCATTAACCAGTTTGTTCCATTAATGGCCAGCAAACAGTCTGCTAGGTGTCATGAAGTCATGAAGGACGGAGAAAAGTTCACAGAAAAAACCCCGCGATTGACCAAACAGCAGTTATTATCTTCCTGCAGTTTGTTTTAGTTTGTGCTGTGTTTTTAAAACACAAGCTCTCCTTGGTTTTTTTTTTTTTTTTTTTTTTACGCAGGTGCAGCGCTGCATCTGTCCTGCCCAATGCAAAGCAGCCAGGACTCCCTCCGTCCCCACACACACCTCCTTCCTCCCTGCCAAAGCAAAAACAAGTTCAGCTGGAGAGCAGAATGTTGCAGTGACATCTCAACCAATCAAATAACGGACTCGTCCAACAGGGTAGTTTAATTAACTTCCATATTATGACTTAATCAGGAATGTGGTTTTGCTTCCAGACAGTGGTCCTTAAACTCTTGTCTCCTGTATATTTCAGATGTTTCCCTGCTCCAATACATCTCTGTTAGTTGACTGAATTTCCAGCGCTGCATGTTATAAAGTTTGACGAGAGCTTGTACAAAACCATTCAATTCTAAGTATATCACTACTAAGGAGTGTTGATAGCAATTTGATGAAAACAGATTTGAATCAATGTATTGTTTTCCGTTAAATGTCACGTTTGCATTTGCAGTGTGACCTGACATGAGTGTTCTTGGACTGTGGAAGGAAACTTGAATACTTGTATAAACATTAAAACTATGCAGATGTTTTGGCAGTGCTAACCATAATAATCTGTACAAGTCAAGTTTGCTGTTGGCCCCTTAACCAACAGGCGACATTTTTACACACACATGGCAGAGACTGCAGAAAAAAAAGCTAAAGTTAGGTAATTATGATGAAGCACTGCATGCTCCAGCCCTCACTGCCCAGCTGCCTTCCCTGGTGGCTCTGTGATTTCAGCTCACACTGCAGAAGAAGAAGGAATCTGAACCAAAAGCTCTGCTCAGGACGAGCCTCAACATCCCAAAGTGTCTGGTGTACAGATGACCTCATCCTGCCACGTCCATCCAGCATATTCCTTCTGGATGTTTTAAATAAACAAGGATAGAAAATAACATATTTGGGTTCTATTCTTAGACTATGTGAGCTATTTTCTGTAAACATACTGGAAATATAGACGTTTTTTTCCTTGTGCAAAATGAAACTATCTGGTGGAATCATTAACGTTCTGGCCATTCCTCTCTTCTGAACTAAACTCTACCCTGGAAACTACAGTCCAAACATTCAGCAGTGAAGCTCCCTGCGGTGTCGTCACAACCACATACAGAAGCACAAAGCAGGAGAACTAACTATGTTTTGCATCCTCTACAGACTCAAAAATGTTTCATAAAAGCAAAATCCTCTTTGTGCATTTGAACTAATTGAAAAGTCATTAGATAAATTTCATGAAAAATGTTGAAAGGTTCTAATTCTGCCCAACTTGTCCCAGAAAACAGGGGCTGTCCCTGGTTTTTGTTGGCCTGTCCCCAGAAATATCCAAGTTTTTTCTCACGCTGAAAAAAAAGGAAGCTGCCAGCTCACTCTTTTTTATTATAATTAGTTTTTGTGATACTTAATAAAATACTTCCTGACAAGTGAGTTTTCAAAAAGCACTAAAAGCACAAAAAAAAGTCTGACTTTTGCCCTTACAGAAACCCATCGTGTTTTCAGGGTCTTTGATCTTGAGATCACCTCATTTTTACAGCTTCTTTGTTTCCACAAAAAGGATGGCAAGTCATGCACATGTATGCACAGAGCCATGTCAGGATTCCTCAAATAGTCACAATTTTATCATAAATTAACCATTATACAACAGGTATCAGTTGTGCATTTTTGCTCCTCTATATTGCTCTGTTTCTAAAACCCATTCATATTCAGAATAATTGGCCTATATGTACAGTAACGTTCACTGTCTTACATAGTGGAGTGCTGGTCGTTTTGGATTTTTATACCCAACGTTTGAAGAGTGAATGGTGGTGTCTACATTGGAGCATCAGCATTTGTACAAGGCAGAGTTTTGTATCTTTTCGACAAACAATAACAGTAAAAGTACATTTCTGTAATACTGTAGGCAAACTATAAAAGGATGTTTTTTAGATGTGGAGGCACTCCAAAAGTTATGTACCAGCAGGAAGTTAGTTTGGTTCAATATAAGGTCATATGTTGTGTAAAGGAACTAAAGAATAGTTTTCTCCAACATATAGTGGCAAATCATGGGGTCTAAAAATAATATGTTTGCTATACGATGGGGATTAGGATTAATCTTCAATGATGCGTAGAAGATAAGAGACATCTTACTATGCAGGAGAAGCTGCATGTGACTGACTGCTGAGGAAGCAAAATCCTAAAAACGTTAAATAATTAGTGGTTCTTACTTTTACTGAAACTATTATTTTGAAAAGTAATGCATTCAGGTTCATATTAAAGCTTCAACATCATTATTAATACTCAAAAATATGACAAAATAATGGATTTTTTTAAGCTTTTTGAATTTCTAAATTTGCAAAATAAGGTAAATATCTGATTCTTTAAGATCTGTCAACAGCTTTCGTATAAACAGGAAGAGCAATAATAAGTTGGTTGCACGACCCTATTAGAGAGTTTTGGTATTCTTGATATTTTGGAGATGAAACCCTCTGTGGCCACAACAAGTTATTTTGATCAGATTTAAAGTCCAGCAGGGACATTTTGAGTAAAAGAGAAGAAAAGAGAGAAAAAAGCAAAGTAGGTGAAAGGTCATAACCGAGAAGGCAGTGGGCTCTGCACAGAATAGGAGATTTATTTAACAATAAAAAAATAAATAACATTACTATTTTGAATTTTTAAAAAATGCCAGAAAATATAAACAACTCAGTATAGCAACAATGTGAAATTAGTCAAATAATTTCACATTGTTTGACTAACAAACAATGTTAGTCAAACAATTGTTTGACTGCTTCGCAGTCTTCTTTTCACCAGAAGACTGTGAAGCCCTTCTGGTGAAAAGAAAAAAACAAAAACAATTTGTGGATAACTTGCATAATTTGCGCCCATGACTTAATTACTCATGGCCATTATTACTCGTTATAATTAAGTCGTTCCCACAAAATACGCAACTTGTTCAAATGAAATATTAAGTCGTGGACTCTAATTAAACAAGTCATGCCCACAACTAGATGTTAAGTCATGGCCACAATTTTTTACTTTTTTTTTTTTCCTGTGTTTCCAGACGAAATCCATTGAATACCGTTAATAATCAATGTATTTATTTACACAAAATTAGTCAGTCAGTTGCATAAATGGGTCATCGTTACCCGGAAACATGCATTTTGAATCTGAATCTAAAAATGTAAAGTTCAAAGTGTATCTGAACTGAGACGTCCGGAGGGAAGAAACTCTCTCTTTGAGTCATGCGGCTCTCGGTCTGCCTGGAGGAAAGGTGGAGAAAAGTGACCGTCCAGGGTGAGGTGGGTCACCTGTGATGCTTCTCCACAACAAACCGTGTGTTTGTCCTCAGGCTCAGGAAGGAGTGACCTCATCAGCTAAATGCCTCGTGCAGAGAGAGGAACTGCTGCATGTGCGTGAGTCAGGGGTGATTGTGGCAGACATACTTGGGGGTGGACAGCTCTTACACACAAAGCAGAAAACAGATTGTTTTAAAGTAAAAAATAAATAAATAAATGAGTCTGCAAAGTGATTTGAACAGGTCATCTTTTCTTATACATGTCTGTATAAGAAGTAAGGACTGTGTGGCTGCCTGTTAGATGTATCCCACCAATATATTACTAAAAGTAAACATTATGTAACTGGGATTGGCTTTAATTCAGACAAGAGAGCATTTGTGATGTCGGGTCATGAGTTGTGGCTCTCTGTAAAAGTTCCAGTTCACCTCAGTGATGTTGGGTCTGTGCCGCGTCCAGACAGGGGATGCATTTCTCCTCTGGATGAAGGTAAGCAGGTTTCAGAGCAGTCACTGTTTCACTGGAGAAACAGCAAAGATGCGTAAGTAAACAAAACAAAAACAAGACTTTAAATGATGTTCTTGTGTTTGGAAGGATCGCTGTCAAACGTAATTTCAATATTTTGTAACCTGAATCCGATTATGCTTAAATAGGATTATTATAATCTTAAAAATAATCAGCATAGTACTAAATGAGTCTTTTGCTGCATCTAGTTTACAAGTATTTGCAGTAATTCAATCAATTAAAAATGCTTTCTGATGAGGTTTATTTATCAGATTAATAGTACCTTTTGAAAAAAATACATTTAAGCAAGTCTTGAATACTTTATATATATATATTTCTTTTCATTATTGATCTGATTCTAATGATAATCTTGTTTTCATGAGACTTAAGCAGAAAATGATCATAAATAAATAAAAACAATGAGTCTGAGTGTAATTAACATATATGTTGCATTTAGTTTGGTGCACTCAGTTCACGAAGTGGATGAACCTTTCAATAATATTCTAATTTCCTGAATATGATTGTAGGTAAAATATACTTGGAAATGCCACAAACAGGGAGGATTTCTTTGCCTCACTGAAGCAGAGATGTGCAAAATCAGAGCAGTTTGTGTTGAAAACAAAAAGAAGTAAAAACACATGAAGTTTCATGTTATTCTGTTTGTATGTCTGTCCTCTCACAGTGGACTTTGCTGCCTATTAAATATGATGGGATATTCCTTCAGTGAACTTGTCACGAGGTGCAACAGGACGGCTGTTGTTAGTAATTTTCCTGTCCTTTAGCTGAACGAAGACAGTGAAACTTGTTTCTGTTGGCAATAAATAACTTTAGTTTTCTGTCTCTGGTGTGTGTCATGTCATGACTGCCTGTTCAGACACACCCTTGCTGATATAGGCGAGTCTTGGAAAAAAGGAGTAAAGTATTACCAAAGCTCTTTCTTCTTCAGTGTGATTCAGTTTGGGATTTTGGGTCATTAAGCTGTTTTATCACCTGCATTTGACCTTATCGATTGCTCTTGGCTAAAACTTTCTTGTTTGGATAAATGAAAAGTATTTTCTTTTCAGTTCTGAATGAAAGATTGGTGATGAGTTGGCATCCTGGCTGTGTGAGGAATCTGTTTGTTGTTAGGAGAACTGGGGGGTAAATCTGCTGCAATATTGTAAGACGTTGTGGTTTTGGCTGGATGACAGAGGAAGTTGTTAGCTTCATTTTTACAGGCCTATTTATAAGGAAGATGAAGACCTCCAGCATCCTGGCTGAACACACACTCAGCTTTTAAACATGCTGCTTGTGCTGACTGCTCTCTCTGTTCTCCCAAATGCACTGAAAACTCATTTAAGTTAATCTTTAACACAAAACACAGAGAGAAATTAGTTGTCATGTTATTCTGTTATTAATCTGAAAGCTGTGGACAAGAAATGAGAAAACAAGATCATTCTGGACGCAAAGCCTGCAGAGGTTAAATAAGAGCTCATTTGACACAACCTTCCCACACAGCAAATTTGGAAGTGTTCCATCAACTCCTACAGAGTTAAATTCAACACTTTGAAAGTGTCTATATGGGTCCACTCTGGATGGTGTAGAAGTTACACTTTTGAAAGTGTTATTTGTGATAGAGTTGAATCAACACTCACAATAGTTGAAATTGTTTTGTTTTGAATGTGTCGCGCTACGTGAACATGACACTGAAGTGACTGTAGTCATGTTAGCATCTTGTACAATGGAAGATGTCAGACTGCAGGACTTGTCACTGCAGCGGATTTTCATCAGACAGATCCAAAAGATATATCAAGCAATAAATCATATATAAATCAATAAATGAGCAGCAAGTCTTAATATTAGAGTCAGATGCTGAAAAGAGACAGGAAGCAATGCAAAAGTCTTCACATCACAACAGTAAGTAAACAGATTCTTCTAGAAGCAGATACCGATTGATTTTAAGTAAATGGCTTTGTGCTTGCATTAGGGCCTTATCAAGTCCAGAGGAGCCCAAAGCTACAGACCAGTTCACCCATTCACACACGCACACTGATGGTGGGAAGCCTGACGGAAACAATGCTGCCATGCGATACCCTCTGACCCCCACCAGCAGGCAAGATGGGTGAAGCGTCTTGCTCAGGGACACAACGACAGAGGCGGGTGGGGCGACAATTGAACCAACAACCCGCCTATTGCGTGATGAATACCTACCACCATCTCCACCATCAGACCCATTTGTCAGGTCTTATTTGTCTGAGAAGAACTAAATTAGCTGCTTTCACACTGAACAACCGCAGACCACCCAATCCTGCTCACAACCAGAGTTTTTATTTTTACGACAAAAGGTTTTGGTTTTAACGGCCTCGGATGGCACAGTATGAATCTGGCTGCAGATTAAAAAGCAGCTGTGTCAGAATATCCTGGTCACCATTCATAGCAACATTTAAATGTGAATCTGTGACAAGACTTGAAAACTAATGACTGACTGAGTTTTAATTATTTGGCAAAGAAGAAAAGGCAACAAAACTTCAACCTCTGGATTTTAATTGCAATAAGCTGCACAAAGTATCGACTCACTCAGCCAAGCTGATTGCACACTTGGTAGAGTTTTATTTGTCACAAATGTTTAAACATCTCACTTCCACTTCACAATTATGCATGTCTTTGTCTTGGTCAATGTCATTACAATCAGTTCCGGTTTGAGTTTGTACTCAAAATTCAACAGACTTTAAGGGGTTTAATATATATATATATATATATATATATATATATATATATATATATATATATATATATATATATATATATATAGTCATTCTCTACAAATATTTACAGCCTTTCCTCCAGATTCACCGTGAACTCAGGAGATTATCCAAACTGCAGGATATGAGATTTGTTTCAAACAAAAAGTAGACGCTGAGTCTCTGTTGAGGCCAAGCAGCTTGGCCAGGCTTTGAAAGCCTCGACATGCCAAAGCAGTGTGAACCCTACTTTCACAAGGGGCTGGATGCAATCAAGGCAAACTTTCAAAGGATCCCTTCTTCGAAATGAGTCAGCTGGAAACATTTATCTGGTGAGACGCCAACTTTAACTTAATTAGGCTGACAGCTGATTGAGTCAGATGGCAGTAGTTGTCATTCTTACTGGCGTGAAGTAAAAGAATGAGCAACCTGCTGATAGTTCCTGCTGGAAGTATTTACAATCTGGGTGATTGTTAGAGTGCTTAAAATAATGAAAAGTAAATGTAGTTTCTGCTGCATTGTCTCTAGAACAATCATTTAGCTTATTGAATGAGCAATAAGCTAAACAAAATGTCTGAGATATATGAAAGTATAAAAATTAGCTTAGCAACACTGATTATCTGTGTGGAGTTTAGACCTTCAAACCTAAAGCTGAAATGTTATGTATTTATTCAAACTCAATGTAGAAATTAAAAAAATAAAATCCTCTCCTGGGATCTTATGTTTTAGAAAACATAAAAATAATTCAACCATATCTGGTGCCTTTGTCTTATGAACAAATAGTTTTTGGTTTTCTTTTTTTTTGTTTAACTATAATGTTTTGATTATTCGCCAAATACAAACCTCAAAGTCCAGTTAGTGAGTAAATTATAAAGAATTAAACTGGTTGAAGGATTATGAAATAAGTAGCTAGAACCCCCAAATTAACAGCAGGTACCCAAACGCGCCTAAATTTAAGTTTACCGATATACTTAAATATTTTTTTTGTTGAATTTGAGCAGTAATTAAAAAAAAAAATCTGCCTTACTAGATGTCATGTTTTTTAGACTGCAAAGACTTTTCTGACTGAAGCATTTTATTGTTTCATAGTTAGTATCATAGTGGTAGCATGGCTGGTTTTACATCCCCACAAACTTCAGGAGGAGGGATGATTTGAAGTATGAGAACATGAGGAAAAAAATGCAGCTTTTCCTTGAAACGATCTGAAATAAATCTTTAAAGGGGCAAGAAATAAATAAAGGTACATTCTGTTCTAATATGAATCAATAATAAATCAATAGAAGCCTCAGAACAATTTCTGTAAGAACTCAAGTAAATTATACTGATTAAATTATATTCAAATTCACCTTCCTAAAATAATGGCCTAAGTTTTTTGTTTTTCTTTTCTTTTTTTCCAAAACATCTTTTGGAAAGAAACAGGCAGTGGTTTTTTTGTTTGTTGTTTTTTTTCCCCCAAAATCACTTTTGCTAAAAAACGACTTTGGCCATTATTTTAGGTGACAATGTACTCTTTTTATTCTAATCATTATCAGTATTTGAATCATGTGAAGTTAATGTAACCTGAACAAAACACTTTGGGTCATTAGTAATTAATGAAGCTTATTGCATGATTAATAGTGCTATGTTTGTAAAATATCATTATAGTTATAGTGGATGTATAACATGTAAATGTTTAGTTTAGCTGGGTTGACTGAGCTCTAATGAAATTCTGTTCAGGTCCGTGTTCAGCTTCGGAGCGGCTCAGACGAGACCGGCTACAGTACAGTTTGATTTTTTAAAAATGCCATTATTTCACAGCTTTCTTGACATCTTTTCACATTTTCATGAACAGATCAAGCAAAGCAACACGTTTGGTGGAGTCAGTGACGTGACCTACGTGCGAACCGCCAATGAGCTGATGCCTGTCTGGGCAGCTCAATGTTTGACTTCATAAATCCTGGATAAAGTTTTGGTTTGGAAGCGTCTCCTGATTTTTTTTTCTCTGTTTTAAAACCTTGCTTATGTCAAATGAAAAGAATTTGAACTTGCTGACTTTTGATTGACATTGATTTGATGAGCAAAAGATGTGAGTCTCATCAGCTNCTACTTCAGACTTTTATTTACTATAGCTGAATGAATTAAGCTCACTTGGGTGCCTTACTGGGCGATGCCAAAATCAGATCAGCTTCACTTAGTATTTTAATTTGTTAATTGCTTTAATTAAGCCTATCAACAATATTATGAGACGTGGAGATAATAACAGCGTATGGTTATTAAAATGCATTTGGTTATTTGTCTAAGTTAGTATGATGCTGCGTTCAAGTTGCACTCAGAACTGGGACATTTCGACTTCACAGTCGGAAAAATCAACTAGAACTCCTTCTGTAGTCGGATTTCTAAATGGGAAGCTGGAAGCAATTTCGACTTCCCTCAGTTACGACTCGTAAGGCAGACTTTGTGTTTCAACATGGCCGCTCCGTACATGAACAGTTTAAGGAAATGTGTATTTCACAAGACAAACATGTAAACGTGGATCCAAAATCACTGTTAAAAGTAGCGAACGCATCTCTAAGCTGAACAAATTAATTAAAGTTTGAAATGATGTTGTAGAGAACGTCGCCGTGTTGAAATTCTTAACTAGACTGCCGTTAAATTCAGCTGATAGTTCCAACTTCCCAGGTAGCCTGAATGCAACATTAGTTAGTTTTATCTATACATTTTGCTTACATGGTCCGACCATTTATAAATTATGTAACTTCTCCTCAGTTGCCTTTGAGTTTGATCAGTTTTGTGAGTTCAGGTGTGTATATTTTGTTTGCTCAGTTAATATTTTGAAAGTTACTTTTTAAGTAGAGTTGTGTTTTGTGGACCTCTCTTAGTGATTTAGGTGGTTCCTCCCAGTGAGCCGCTGGTTTTGGCTCAATCACTTTGCCATTGTTTCCTTGGACAGGACATTTCACCCGGTGGCCTTCCAGACAAAGCAGCCTTGCTTCTGTCAGTCTGTCCATGGCAGCTTTGGTTACAACGGAGTTTATCACCATCAGTGAGTGAGTTTCTAATTGTAGCATAAAGCAGAGCAGAGGACTCAATCTTGATTAAGTGCCATCCATCGTTTGTGGCTCCTTATTTTGGAGCTTTGCTGTCATTTCTGAACAAAAACCCATTTTGATTTTTTTTTTCTCCTGTGTCCGTTATTGGTTCCCTCAGACACTGATGATCTTTCTTAGTAAATCTAAAAAAAAAATGATTTAGTCTCTCGATTAAGCAGTGAGCCAGCATGTTTTTTGGATTTTTTTTTATTTTTATTTTTTTTATTTTTTTTTTAGCAAATTAAGTGTCTTAGTTGTATGTTCTCCCACAGGTGTTCCTCATCTGTTCATTAAGTCACCAGGATCATCTTCAGTAATCAAACTCTGTTGTTTGGATACTTCTTTCTGTTCTCAGATCCTTTGTTGTTCTCAGATTTTATTGCGTTTCCTGAGTTTGATCCATCGTTAAAATCTAGTTTCATGATGCGCTTCCCGTCATCATCCGTGTTTTTTGGCTCCCCAACCACGCCATGACATGTCAGGTCCATCTACATCCCTTATATGTTGCTTTTTTTTTTTTTTTTTTACACACACGTTTGTTTACTTTCACCAGGGCCTGTTTTCTATTTATGTCTCTCTCATGCTTGAAGAATGTGGTTTTAAAGAAATAATACAATTTTGTCCAAATGGATGCTGACTCAGACAGAGGAGTCCAAGTCATGGCCTCCTTCAAAGAAAACACTTGAATTGTATTTTTAAAGGTTCCTGCTGCAAATGTTCAGTTGTGAAAGAAATTTGCTAAACTTGCAGTCTGCTAGAAAGTCATCCATGGGAAATATTTAATGTTTGTATTTATTTCTTAGAACATTGTTGTTGAACTCTCTGGACTGTCTAAGTCTTTTTGTTTTACATTTCTATGACCACTGAGGATTATTCCACTTGTCTATTTAAGATAGCAACTAAAACCACTACAATCATCTTAAAATTATGAGTGAGATTTGCAAATTTGTAATATTGTGGAATTAAATTTTAACCCGTTTGCCCCGCTGTGCCTCTTTTGTCTGCGTTGTTCTCTCAGGACGCCGTCTTCTCTTTGTTGTTCCAGCAAAGCTGTCTGCAAACTGTAAGGATATTAGTCTTATTCTGTGGGAACATTTATCTCATCTAAGCAAAACAACTTAATGACGCAAATCACTCGGAATATGACTGAACAGACCGTTCTTGGAGAAGTTCCAGATGATTAAACACATTTTGGGCTCGGGTTGCAGTCCGTCTTCCTCTCTCCATCTGGTTGGAAAACAGCTGTTGTGGTTCGTAATAGCACTGTGAGGTACATCCGCCTTACTATTTCCTAGAGTGTAAGCAGTTTTCAGCCTATAAATATGGATCTCCCATTTTGAATTAACAGGTTGAATCCAGCCCTGACAAGAGTTACGCCACTGGCCCATCATTTCCTCCCACACCCTGAAAGCTACACACTAATTAGCTACAATACACAGGTGCGATTTCATGTGAGCTTCTAAATTAAAAAACTGGATCCTCACATGTGAGTTAAACTGTTTTAGATGTGGTGATGGATTACGACACAATGCACCTTGCTCCTCAGGAAGCAGCATTTTTATTGTTCTCAAAGCAGAGCATTAAAAGGGCGACGAGGTCTTAAAGCTGCTGCTGGAAATGTTTGTAAATGTGTTATTTACATATTTGATAAAAAAAAAGTGTCACTATGTTCTGAGAGTACAATAATATGAGACAGAAAAGCTGAGAAAAAATTCCAGCTCCTCACAGTGGTCCTACTGACATCTGCAGAAATACACAGCTCAATCAGAAACAACCAATCGGAGCCAGGAGGAGGGTCTTAGCGATATCAAATGTTTTTGTGTATGCACTGTTTACACCCTACCTCTTGTTTTCTGCTGGATTACACGTTCCCCACAGTGGCGCATGCTAACTAGCATTAGCATCCTACGTCACAATGTTCATCTGATGTCATCAGCTGTCGGTGGCATCAGATAAGCAGTTTTCGTGTAGCTTTACATTGTTCCACTGTCATTAGCACAGTTGTAGCGAGTTGGAAATCTTGAGCTTGTGCGTTCTGTGCTGTGCAAGGGTGTCAACAGCACATACACAAGCCTGGTTGACAACGCTAAGACCTTCCTCCTGGCTCTGATTGGTTGTTCTGACTGGGAGCAGGGCATTTCTGCAGGTGACAATAGGGGTGCTGGGGGAGGAACTTTTCACAGATTATCTGTCTCCTGTCACAACATGGTGGCAGTTTTAGTAGATATATATTTGTTGTTCTGGGTTCTTCAGTGACTTCCTTGGTGTCACTTGATGCACTCTTAGAGCATTTTTGACGGGTTCACTGTTAAATGTTTTCTCCTTTTGTGGATTGAAGCTCTGAGTGGTTTTCTGAAGTCCAGTCACCTCAGAAATTACTCATAAATGTTGCTGAATTTGTTCCTATCATCATGTTGATGCTCTATTTAACTGCAGTTGTGGAAGTGGGTATGGCCAGTGAAAATGAACTCATGAACTCAGCTTTCCAAAAATACATATATAAAAATATTGGTTAAAAACAGCTTTTTCCCTAATAAATAAATTAAATCATCAATTTTATACATCATTTTATATTTACTCTGGTTATTCTTGTGTTATGTGACAAAATGATCAAAACCAGAAGTCATCTGTAAGAGAGTAAACACTTTACCGTAGAGCACTTGCTACTAAATTAGCAGCAGAGGCAGCTCGGATGAGCTTATGCTTGAAACAGGAAAGCATCCAAACTTTTATCAGACATGAGCTCACTTCATGTAACCAGGGAAGTGAATGGAAGGCATTCCTCCAACCTGTTAGCTGATAGAGGAGGACACTAAAACACTTACCAAGAAAGTGACGTATTGATTACATAAACCCTTTTCTGTGTGCCTTATGTGATCCTTTCCTTTTTCAAGTTTAGTTTTATCCGGACCTGGTATTAGACCAGTAGACTGGCAAAAGCCTCCTGGAGGGAGGAGTAACGAAAGAGAGGGAAGAAGTGGAGGAACATGTTTAAGAATCCGATCCACAACTGTGATCGTTCCGTTAGCTCACAGCTGCGTCTCATGCTGCAGGATGGCAGTCATGCAAACACACCCCCACCCTGAGCCACATGGATCACATGAAGTTAAACGCGTTTTAATTTCGGTCTCACTCCGAGTCACTTCCTGAGCTCCATCACTACATCTGCTACCTCACCCGCACTTGAATAGCTTCCTTGAGAATGACCAAAATGCTCTGGGAATTTAATGGAAACTGAACGGATGCCAGAACGTCGGTGGGACGATTGGATCAGTGGAAAGATGGAAAGATGCAAAAGCACATCTGTGTGTTGTCATCCTAACAACGTGCTGTGGGTGGGAGATGTACTTTCAGCTGGACTTTCCTAAACAGAACTCCACTGTTTACAACATTTCATGGAGATTTTTGCATTTGCACACATTTGCAAACATTCATGGCACATTCTGTTGTTTTCTGTTTTGCGGGACTCATCCATCCATCGTTTGGGGAGGAACACAATTACAACAAATCATGACTCATTTTAGTCACATGAAAGAGACTGCAGCTTTCCAGAAGGGATTAAGATTAAATCTTCTTGGACCGAAGCCGAGCTGAGCAGAGCAGAGGAGGGGGGGGACCACTGTGACCCTCAAAGGGGACTGAGCCAGAGAACAAACCCAAAAGGCAGGCCTGTCCAGCAAGAAGGAGTGAAAGAGGGGAGGGAAGCGAACAGAGGAAGAGAGAGTGAGAGAGAAGGAGGGAGGGGTAGCAAAGGAGTGTGAGAGGCAGAGAGGAATAAAGACACTAACTTGTGACTTGACAAAAGAGGGCAGGTCCCAGAGACAGGTAAGAAAGTTTGTTTGTTGTCCAGTCGCGGGGATTTTTCACGAGGAATCATAATCAGTAAAAGTTGGCAGCAGTCAGGAGTGTTTTGTGTGCAGCAAAAGGAGGCAGAGGGGCAGAGGGAAATGTTTGTGGACTGAATCCTAGCACATGAACAGCTGAGCGGGTTTCTATAGAAACACTCCAACATACAAAGTGGTGCTCTGTCCTCCGGGGTGCTGCAGGGACACTTTGAGTCCGCCACACCTCGGCTTTTTAATCCATCAGTCAGTGAGCATGACTGCTTCTGCATTAAAGTAAATGCAAATTGAAGATTTTCAGCTTTGCGAAATGCAGATCTCGTGACTTTGCGTGATGCAGATGTGGCTCTTCAAGGCTTCAGTGAAAAGGGAGCATTTTACTCGTCGACTTGAAATCCTCTGGACTGATTTCAGGTGGATGCAGCTCCTAGGTGGGTGTGAACCAAAAGCTGTTATAAAAGTGGAAAGGAATAGTCTGGAAATCTCCTTGGAATGCAAGTTTATATTTCTTTTTTTTTTTTTTGTTTGTAATCAAGCACATTTTGTTCTGATCCTTCATGCTCTAGGTGGATAAACTACATTAAACAGTATCTGAAATGTGGAAAGAATGCTCAAAAGTAAACATAAATCAATCTTCACTGATTCTTGGAATAAAGATGCTGGCATTAGAGGCGCCAGTCAGGGCAAAAAGTTCAAATATACTGGACGTGTGGACAGAACAACAGGCTATCAGCTTTGGAAAGTTTTTTTGTTTTTAATATTTTTGTAGCTGATTTTATGGTCAAATAGTTCATCTTTTTTCCTTAAAAGGTTTGATATTATTTATGTGAGACTGGCTAGACTCCACAGTCGGACAATTACAACAGCATCATAACTGAGCCATTTGGTCGCACAAATTGCCAAAGTCAGATAATTAATTTCTGCTGAGAAATTTCTGTCTCTTGTCCAAAGCTCCAGAGTTTTGGCAAAGTACTGATCTTGACTCTGGACCAGCGAATGACTATTCCTACTTGACCAAAACAAAAGAGAGGCTGGGAAAAAGCTTATTACTAAGGACTGCTGCGACAAAAGCTTTTATTAAATACTGTGACCGGTGCAACAAATGAATTGAAATTGCTATTTTTTTTTCTAACTCAGCATTCCTTAAAACACAGGAGTGCACTCACTCAAATGTTTAAATCTTTGGTTTGATAGGCTTATGCATCGGAAGCAAGCTAATTTTGCACAGATGGAGTATTTTATGTGAGATTTTTTTTTAAATGGCCTCAATACTAAGTTAGTTGCTGAATGCAAATACATTTTGAGATGTTTGGCATTCACAGGTCAGACCAAAATTTTAATAATTCTTAATTTTTTCCCCCAGACTTTGCATTGTATTCTTGATATGACTTTAAAGGCCATATGTGTAGTATAAGATTTTCAATTGTTTTCAGGACTAAATAAAGATGGAAATGTTCAGTTTCAAGTGTGAAATCAAGAAGTATGTTACAAGAGTGGATGAAAGCAATCAAGTAGGTTAAGAGAACAGGTGAGGGTTGGGAGGAGTAGTGATGTTACATTTAAACCCCAAACTTGGACCTATAAATATAGTGACAGCAAGGTGATGTTTATACAAGAGGAGAAAGCTTGGAGACTCAACAAACGGGGACCTTACCAAAGTTTTTAAAAGCTCTGTGATGTGTGACCTGAGTCACCAGAGGTAACTGACAGCTCGTGAACAAACGGCAAGAAGATTGATAAAGTGCAATAATTTCTGCTCCAGTTCTGACTAACATTATTGCTTTGATTGTCCCAACAATTGTTTCACTAGGGTAGCCTCCTCTGTGCCATCATTTCATGAAGTGATAATGCAAGTCTCATATTTTTAAATCTGATCAGCCTGTGGTTTATTCATACAGATTAGCAGCATTACTGTAAAATTGTTTTAGATGTGTTATTTACGAGGACATTGTCTGTGACAGGTCTGTATCCAGTTAGATGGAGAACAACATGTCACTTCAGAGGTCCCATGTGGTGGATAGAAAGGATGTTAATGCACTAATGTAAAATCAGACTGCAGATGTCGAACACTCTCCCCTTCATTTGACTCAGGCACAGGAAAAAAAAAAACACTTACAGCTGGGGTTAATTATCATGCCTCAACATTCAGATGGGGCTTTGGAGGCTAGAGACTTTACATGAACTCTGGACATCAGCAGATATTTTGTATTTACATCGAATGTAAAACTCTCTGTAAAAGAACGTGTTTCTTTTATGTGAAAAATATTAAACTCGCCATGCTTCTGTCTCCTCGGTGATCTAGTTGTTTCCTTTCTGCTTTATTTTTTAAGAATTTTGTACTTTTCAAGATAATTGTTAAACATTTTCAAGATGTAAAAGATTTTTTACATCTTTTACATCTAACCCTAACCCTAAGGTTTAGGGTTAGACAGGGTTGTCATTTTTTTTCCCTGTTTATAAAACAGACAAAGCTAGACTTTATTGTTGTCAAAACGGGCTCAAAGAAATTATTTATCCGTTTTATATAAACAAGGGCTTTAAATTATATTTTCCCTCCAAAAATCTGGATTTTACTTAAAAAGAATAAAACATGACTTTGCAGAAAAAAGAGTTTAGAACGACTCATACAGTGACATTTTAGTCTGCAGTTACTATTTGCTTAGATGGTTTGCCATATGAGTCATGCTTAATGGACTCCAAGAACATAGTCCTCCAAGTCCAAATCGCGTGTTTTTCAGTCAGACTTACTTATCAAGGCGACACATAACATAGCAATGAATCAAGCCTCTCTAACACTCACAGTTTTTAAGTGTTTGCCAGATTTCTCCACACAGAATAGCAGAAAGAGGGGACAGAAAGCTGGTTCTGGTTTCAAACTAAAGGGCTGTGAAGCTCTGAGAGGGAGAAAGGAAGGGCAACGCCAGGGAACACAGGAAACTTCAGACGTGTTTTTTCAGGCAGAGCCTCTGGATCAGAACCTCATTCCTGCCGTGGGATGTTTATGTGATGTGTCAGTCATTTTGTTTTTGTGGGACCTTGTTTTGTTTTCCATTAGCTTCCTTTTTATTTGTTTTTTTTAGTTTTGCTATTATGTTTTATTCCTTGAGTTTAGCTTATTTCTGTTTGTCTCGGTCTCCAGTGTCATTCTTCTTTGCAGGTTTTTGATTGTATTTCTGGTTTTCACACCTAGTGTGAGCGACTTCTGTGTTATACACACTAAATGTTGCAAGAAATGCGTCGCTGCAGGGCGCTGCAGGTTTCCTACACAGCCAGAAGTTAACATGATGTTTCTATGGTCTTTAAGAAATGTCGGCTGCATTTTATCATCTGTAGTTCAAAATCTGAAATACTTCATATTTTTCTCAAAATTTTTAACCCAAATCAGCAGATAACAGTAAAATATTCAGGCAGGCAATACCCAGATAAACCACATAGAGTTCAACCAAACAAAATAAGTAAAGTGACAAGTAGGTCACTCTTTCTCTAAATCTTCAAGACGTTGATGAAGGGAGATTCATTACAACACAGTTTGAGTTTCATTATATTTGTGAAAATACAAACACAAATATTTTTCAGCTCATCTGGAGCGCTGCTCCTGCTGTCTCTCATCTTCCTCTTGACTCCATAGACTCTTTTTGTGTTCTCGTTTCTGGATCGGACCGGCTTCTGAGCAATCACAGTCATACCATGGTCATAAACTCAGAAATGACTACTTTTGGCAGTGAGTCCTGATGGAAAATAAAATCAGGAACTCCACGAGGCATCAGCAGAGGCTCGAAGTGCTCTGACAATTCATTCTGACTATGGACTTGATAAAGTGTACCAACACAGCAGATGACATGACTTTCTAAATCATCTCTGACTGTGGAAACTTTAATCTGGACCTCCAGCAGCTTGGAGTCACTCTTCTTCCAGACTCTGGGATCTTGATTTCCAAGTGAAATTTGAAATTCACTGAAGTAACACTGTAGCAGTACCATCTATTCCTCTTTTGCCCAGGTGAGACGATTCTGCTGTTTCCTCTTCCTCAGAAGGAAAACAATGAATTCAACACTTGTCACCCATTTCCTGGATAAGTCTGTGTGTTCAAGTGAAGTAATAACTCCAGTTCACACTTTGTGGATCATTTCAAGATCTTGGATAGACTACACTAAAGCCTGTAATTATTCCTCTTGCCGCAGCAGCAAGGACTGCCACAGTTTTTGCTTCCAGTTAACTTTCAGATGAAATGTTCAGATACGACACTCTGTTCTGTTCTGTCGCAGTAACTTTTTTGCCGTATCCTCGTCATGGAAGGTGTTTAGCAGTCTTCCTCATGATTTCATAGGCGTAGCATTTCTGTATCAAAAATTGTTTTCAGAATTGCTTTCAGTGAGTTTATGCAACATTCAATTTTTTTTCACGGAACTGAATTGTCAAATCAAGTTACTTGAAAAACATTAATTTTGTGATTATCTGTAGACTGATCAAACTGTACTGATTTAAATAATTATACATTGATTACTGAACAACGGTTTTGTAAAGGTTAAAACCTCACTGGACAAGTAGTTTCTTCCTTGGTTAAAATAAATGCATTGCTCTACTTAACCTGTTGGTCTCAGGTTGTCATTCACAATGACAGGGGTGTCAAACTCCAGTCCTCAAGGGCCGCTGTCCTGCAGTGTTCAGATGTGCCACAGGTAAAAAAACAGTGGAATGAAATGGCTTAATTACCTCCTCCCTGTGTAGATCGGTTCTCCTGAGCCTTGCTAATGACCTAATTATTCTTTTCAGGTGTGGTGCAGCAGAGGCACATCTAAAAGTTGCAGGACAGAGGCCCTTGAGGACTGGAGTTTGACACCTCTGTCACGAGAGGACCCAAATTTGGGTCCTCTCGTGACAGACAGGTTAATCAGCCTGCCTCCTTTTGGATCCTCCACTTCATCACTTCAGTGACATAAAGTCTAAAAAAACTGGGCAGTTTTCCAACGCCAATGCGATCAGGAATCATTGGTGCCTCAGAGTTGGAGACTTGTCCTTAAAGTTTTGTGGTGATTATTTCCAGCAGGGCGTCTTTGCCTGTCCAGGATGTTGCTCGTTAAAAATACTTCTGCACACCCATTCTGTGCAAGCCGAGTCCCTTCATTGAATCAGATTTTGTTGATTGTGTTCCTCCTGCACACAGCCGAGCTCGTTTCCACATCTGTAAACTATATTTCTAAAGGTCAGGGGTTACATTACCCTTTAAAAATCCTCCCACTCTGTTATGCTGCTGAAAAGGAAAACTGGGTGTGTCGAAGAAGAATCTGAGGCAAAGATTCCCTCATGCAAGCAGACTAATTTATCACAAGGACTTTTTTTTTTTTTTCATCTGGTCATTAAGGAGCAAATAGCTTAGCAGATTTAAATTATGTAGGCTACCTACACGTGAGCTATAAAGTTGTGAAATGTACATATAAATGAATATATTCTGTATTTATGTATTCGCTATTTAAAATCTCCCAGATTTTCAGGTTTCTATTTAATTTTAAATGTATTCTGTCTGTAAGTAATTATTAATATAAAGTTATTTTTTGGTTATTTTATATTCAATGGGATATATTTTGTGACTGTACTGCTGTAACAAGTTAATTTCTCCACTGTGGGATTTATAAAGGATTATTCTATTCTATTCTATTCTATTCTATTCTATTCTATTCTATTCTATTCTATTCTATTCTATTCTATTCTATAGTGGTACCTACATTAATGTCTTTAAATTTGCCCACCACAGCCTTCCCTCTGGACAATGTTGATTTGCAGATTTTATTCAATTTTTTTGTAGCATTTTATGTATCATTATCTTATCTTCTTTAACAATTTACTCAAATTTGACAAAAAAAAAAACGACAACAAAAAAACAAAACACCCAGTTCCATCCTTCCCTATAAAGCAAAGGCATTTCAGCTCTCATAATGACCCTAGCTCAATTCCTTAAAGTATATTTTATAACACACTACTACTGTTCCTAAATAATTAGGATATGTTTTGGAAAATTCACTCACACCCTGTTCTGTCATCTGAGTCTCAAAGAAAAGTCTTTGAGACTTGACAATGGCTGAAGCTCAAAGCTGATGTGTGAGGAAGAAGTGTGTGGATGTAGAAAAACAGCAGTCACATGGAGTGGAGGGAGAAACAGTATGATTTTAGTTAAGACTCAGAACCTGGCGGCACGCGAGGAATCCAAGCAAAGGGAGCAATATCCTCTTGCCAAGGAGCTATGATGAACTTCAAAGCTGATAAAAAGAAATTCTGACAGTCAAGTATGGCAACCAACTTCTTTCTCTGCAAGAACAAAATGAAAATATTTGACCTTAAACTCCTCTAATGAGACTGAAATAAATGTGCTTCTGTCCCACGTGCAATAAAAGAGAAAAGAGCAACGTCACAGTACTTTCCAAGCCTGAGATGCTGAAAACAATGAACTCAAAATAAATTGGGGACAAAAACTGCAACAACAAATCAACAGTGACATCATTTACTGCAACCGTCGCCTTAAATAAAGGCTGTGAAGGGAAGATTTAGTCATTTGTTTTCCAAAGCACAAAAAGTTAATCACCAAATGAGCCGGTAAGAAAGTTGAGTCTTGCGGCACTGATTTGCAGAACCAAATAACAGATCATGATCAAGATCATTAGGAGATCAATTCTAAGGTTTTAGACGTTTGAACAAAATTTTTATTCAGAGTCAACGAGCGAGTTATTTCAGAATATCCTCTTCTCATAACAAAGACCTGGATAATTGTGTAAATTATTCTGCTTGTCTGTTTTGTGTTAGTCAGTCTGGCTTTTTTCTCTATGCACCCAAACAAGATCCAAGATTCACTGAAGGATTTCACTGCTTTTGCACACGCCATGAAAGTGTGTTATCTAACTCAGATCTCTGGTGTTCACCTCGACTCGTACTAGGGAGCAAATAGTTTCTCCAGGTGTTATGCCTGATTTCAAAGGCAACGCCAGCAAAATACATTTACATTTTCATGAATTACGCATTGGAAAAGACCAGCAATAGTCACCTGAGAGGTGGTTTTAAATGCAGCTCAGGAGAATAAATCTTCCTGCTGCTTGCAGGCTGTGCAGAGCCGGTGTTGGTTATGAAAGTCTAATTCATCCTTCCAGTAAAGAGCGACTGGTATTTTTCCACAAATAAATTCTGTAATAGACAAATAAACCTTTTCAGTTTTGTCAGTCACATAAGAGTGGTATAAAAATAGTTTGTCTCTTAAGATTTCTCCTTTTTGCTTTCATGTCACAGTTGGATGTGGGCAGAAAACCAGCGGTAGTTTTGACCTTTGAACTCTGCCTTGTGAGGCCTTTTGGACTGTTCTCGTCATGACATCAGATCAAATGAGGCACGGCAGGACTGAAGCACTATAGATGTTGTTCTGGGTTGTTTTGTGACTTCTGGATGAGTAGCTAATATCCAATTGGAGTCATTTTGGTTCTCCACACATCCATGTTTTCTCCACTGATGACGCTCGTTGTGGTTTGATGAACTTTTAAAGCTCGGAAATGGTTTTGTAATCCTTTCAAGACAGATAGTCGGCCGTTTTATTTCTTGTCTGTTTTTGACTTTCTTTAGATTGAAGCATGACAGGTTTTTAATCTGTGACCTTTGAGCCTAATCCTGATGTCAGACAGATTAAATTTAAGTGACTTCTTGATTCTGCAACTCTGGCAGCAATCAGGCTTGTAACAATATCATGTTCTTTCAAGTTAATTTATGATTTAACATGAATTAAACCTATCCTTGTCCCAGTAATTAATAGGATAGTAACTAATCCATTTTCTCTTAGGGAATTTATGACTTTAAAACCTCTGTTGCAGAATTAAATGCAATTGAACTGAAGTGATTTTTTTTGTCTCTTTGCTTGATGCAATATTGTGCATTTTACTTAAAAAACAATGAGCTTCTCTTTCATGTTCTCTTGTAGGACAATGAAGGCTGGTGTGGGACTTATTTCTTCATTTCTCCTGTTCCTCTTAATGGGAGCAGTGTTCGCCCAGAGACCGCGACCAAAGAAGCCTACCAGGCGTCCAGCCACCACCAGGAAGCCTTTTGTCCCCAAGCGTGTGGCGCCAGCTGTGCCCGAACCCCAGGAGCCCACAGATTTCCCTCCACCCATCCTCGGCCCGCCCTCCATCTACTCTGATTGTCCCAGAGAGTGTTTATGTCTCCCAAGCTACCCAAATTCTCTCAACTGTGAGAACCGGAACATCCGTGTGGTCCCGGTCATCCCATTCAGAACTCATTACCTGTACCTACAGAACAACTACATCTCTGAGCTCACTGCAGAGGCCTTTAACAATGCTACTGAGGTCCGCTGGATCAATCTGGCAAACAACCGCATCCAGAAAATAGACAAACAGGTTAATCCGACGATTTTTTGTCTTTTAAAGCCTCTAAAAATCTGGAAAAAAAACTGGTTTAAAATGCCAATGTGTTCCCCATGTCTGCAGGTCTTTGAGAAGATCCCGGGTCTGCTGTATTTCTATGTCCAGAGAAACCAGCTGAATGAAGTACCGTCAGGCCTCCCGACAAGTCTGGAGCAGCTTCGTCTGGACAGGAACCGCATTTCCAAGATCCCCACTGGTGCCTTCACCAAGCTGGAGAACCTGACTCTGCTGGACCTGCACTACAACCAGGTGAACCACATTTGGCACCCTGCACAGGCAGGAGAGCCAACTGCATTATGGGAAGTAGATTTTCAGTGTGCGGTGTCTTCTCGGTCAGCTGAGCGACAGTGGCCTGGGAAAGAACACACTCAAGGACCTGAAGAACCTCATGCAGCTCAACCTGGCGCACAACGTTTTGAAGAAGATGCCCGCTGGAGTGCCAAACAGCCTCATCCAGCTGTTCCTGGACAAGAACCGCATAGACGACATACCAAAGTAAATACTCAGGATGCAAACATTGGTTAACGGACATGTGTGAATAACTCCAGTGTACTGTGACAGTGTTGGACACACACATGGGCTGAAATGTTGCCAAAGAAATTAAGATTTCTAAGATTTGCGCCGCTGTCAGAAAGATTTATGTTTGGAGCATTGAACATTGCAGATATGAACCAGAAATCTACATTCAAAGCTATTCGTATCTCCGCATGTTCCTCTTTAGTTGAAAGTGCAAACTTTTTATCTCAAACCGTTAAAAACTCTGAAATGCAAAATATGTTTGGCAGTTTAAATCCTTCTGCAGTTTCCTTCAATGCAACAAAAAGTTAAATTTAGATGTAGAAAGCTGTTTTTGACTCAAATTTGAGCCAAAAACATATATAGTATAGGCTGATTTGCTGAGGAGTACCAGCTTTGTTTATGTCCTGCATGCCTGTGCTGTCCAGAGATTACTTCAAGGACTTCACCCACCTGGCGTTTGTGAGGCTCAACTACAACCAGCTGAGCGATAAAGGAGTTCCCAAGGCCGTGTTCAACTTGACCAGCCTGCTGGACCTGCAGCTGGCTCACAACCAGCTCACAGTGATTCCCCTCTTCAACAATCACCTGGAGCACCTGCACCTCAACCACAACAGCATTGAGAGTAAGTGACGGTCTTCTACTCACTGGTGCTAATATTACTGGTGCAGTTCGATTTCACTCTCCTGTGGGTAAACGGGTTTGGACAAGAACAGACGAGGAGATGCAGAACCACCTCCTCGCCTGTGGGGGCACTGCACCAAGAACTACTGAAGGAAACAATGTAAAAACCCTCAGATGAAGACGGAATATAAACAAAATTGGAATGGTGTCAGATTTTAGAGGTTATAGAGTTTCTCTTTTGTCTTTGGCAAACGACCACGAGACATTTCTCCTGCAAACAATAGACTTTGCGCATTTGTTTTGGTTACATTTACCCAGAATGTCTTGTGCTATAATCTGCTTTCTGCCTTTGGAGCGATTTCTGCTCAGCTTTTATGTACATATGCATTCAAGCAGCGCCAGAGTTCACTTCAACTGAACCAACACCTATAGGACCAGATTTTTTTCTGGCCCACATCAGAGTTTGGTTGTGCATTCACACCTCAAACGAAGCGAACCTTCTACACAAACGAACTAGAGTTTGATTAAACAGGACTAAATGGGGCCGGTACGCACCTTAAATTTTCGACTAGCACACGACTTTGGATTCAATTAAGAAAATATCAGATTTTTTAAATAGCACTGAGTCGGCTGACAAGCTGCCTGAGCAACACAACAATCCACAATTCAGTAAACTCACCGGTGCTTAAAAATGTGAAGTATATGTGACGTAAGTATATGTGAATGTGAAGTATAGTAAAAAGAGTTTTTATTTTGCATCTGTAACTATTTGTTTTACTGACAGGCATCAACGGCACTGAGATCTGTCCGTTCAGCCTGCTGGCCGACCTGACTGACGACCGTCTGGTGCCACGACTAAGGTAGGCTGACACGTCAACATGAACTGGTGCTGCAGCAGCTCTGGACGGGAGCTAGCAGTCAGGTCACATGCTGACGCATTTTGTTCTGCCGCCTCAGATACCTGCGTCTGGACGGGAATCATTTGAACCCCCCCATCCCTATGGATGTCATCATGTGCTTCAGACACCTTCACTCTGTCGTCATTTAGGAGGCAGGGCGTCTTCACACACAGACCCGCAACACGTACGAAAAACCGAATAAACGACAGCAGTGCACAACGGGGCAATTCGAGCTAAAGCGCGCTCACTGGAGCGCAAGGTTTCGAGCTTGAACGAGCTGCGGAGTTGCATTACTGAAAGAGGAACTCTGCTCGGCTGCAAAGCTTTGAGTTTGCTTTTTAAATGGCTGAAAGTGTCATTCTGCCAGAATCCAAGCAGTGGACTGCAAACTGGCAACAAGAGATTATAGGAACATTTAGCTTATGGTTTGCATGGGAGGTTTAGTATCTATTCAGTAAAGAGAAAAAGAAAAAAAATAGAAAAAAAATAATTAAATGAGCAAAACTCCAACTCCAGGTGTAATAAAATACATACAGCTGCATTTAATAAATTAAATTTAGTTAAATTTGTATTTATTTCAGTAATTCAATCTAAAAAGTGGAACTCATATGAATTTATTACCCAGCTACACGTCTAAAGAAATTATTTCTGGATGGATTTTGGGTGGATATGAACATTATATAGGGCAAACAAAAACCAATATTCAATGCATGAAAGTAATTAATGCATAAAGTATGTCTATGTACTTTAAGTCATAACCCCATCTATCATTGGTTGGAGGTCCTTTTGCATGAATGACTACATCAGTGAGGTATGACGTGGTTCAGCAGTACCTTAACACAAAGATGAAGCTGCAGTCTGTCCACAAATCCCCATCCTCCACTTTTGAACAGGTTTTTTTCCACTATGCTCTTAATTTACTTTAACTTTCCAGCAATATGTTTAGATAGCAAACTCTGTGAACTGCAGAGTTCGCAGAAGGTCATTAAGCGATGACCTTTTGTGAGTTGCCCCTCTGGTGAAGTGTGTCAGGAACAGCTGTCAAATCACCAGCCTTCCCCATGTTTTTTTTTTTATTTTTTTTTTAATGGATCTTATGTAATATTTACATTTGCACAATAATGAAAATGATTGGAAATAAATGTAGAACATGTCTTTCTATTTGTAATGAATCTGCATATGAGTTTCACCTTTTCAGCTGAATGCCTAAATTAAATTAATTTGATATTTAAAGTTATGGAGACGCTCCTCCGCTCTGCTACAGAGGGCGGCTTTAAGGGCCAACAATTGCAGTGCATAGACCTGAATAATGCCTTCAGTTTCCAAGGTGCTCTGTGTAAAAATGTTTTTGTTTTTCCTATTAATAGACTTTTATGTTATTCCTCTGTATAAAGGCGCTTTGTACAAATACTGAAAAATAAAATGTCTTTGTTCGTATGCAGCTGATCTTTAATCATAATTTTTGTTTCATAGCCCCGATACATTTTCTCCACCTTTGAGTTTGCTGGGTTCAGTATCCTGAGATAAAACATGTTCATGATTTGGGTTTTAGGAAATGTTGAAGTATTTGTATCCTTAGAGTTCCCAAAATGTTCTCAACACATTATGCAAATGTATGTACAGTCATTATGCAGGGATGAGCTCTGCCAAATTGGCAAGGGGAAAAAATGTAATTCTTTCTAAAAACAGAAACGTTTCCAGGAAGCTTCTCTCTTCAAGTCAGGGTGCAGGAAGAAGTTTGTGGCAGGAAGGATGTGAGCATAGCCAGGAAGAAGCTCCATCCCTTACATCCAGGTACCAGAACCATGACTCATCTTGACTTTAGTCTTGAATAGATGCTAATAGTCAGTAAACAAACAGAAAACAGCGGAGCATCAGTACAGAGGCACGCAGAGAGGGAAAATGTGGATTGTAGTTCTTTCTAATCATTGACTCGTTTTCACTTTTCTTGTAGATGTTTTAGATTTTTTTTTCTAAAACCTCCAGGTATTTTAAAGAGGTCATGATTCAATGCACTTTGACAGAGTTCCTAGAGCTTTTTGGAAAAAACAAAACAAAACAAAAAAACAGGCCCACAGCATGACACTCTCTCTCTATTTTCTACCTAAAATAAGCATTTATTTTAGCACATCTTTTCCAGGTGGCAGGCATTGATCAGTGCATCCTTACAGCATCGCCTCAGTGTATTTCATTGCAGTTTTCATATAATAGATCAAGACAAAGCTGTGGAGGGATTGGGATGTCTATAATATTTTTCAAAGATATTCACAAATAAGGTTCTAAAATCTGAGATGCATTTGTATTCGTCCCCTAGAGGCGGTACTGTAAAGAGCTGTCTTCTCCTTCAACCAGAGCTCCAAGTCCTTTTGGAAAATGTCTCTAGCATCTTCACTGGAAACTGAAAAATGTTCTTAGCAACACGATTCAGGCTCAGTCAAATTGACTTCTGATCATCTGTGAAAAGGTTTTCCTTAGACGTCTCGATGCAAAGTGGTTGATTTCATTTATAGCTACTAGATTAACAGGTGCTGAACACATAAGCATGCCACACTTTTCAGATTTGTATTACTTTAAAAAAAAAATTTAACTACATAGAATTTTCTTTCTTTCTGCTCTTATTGTAGACAGATCAGAAATCTTTAGACCAGATCTTCTTTCTGGTGAACACATTCGCTTCTCTTCCTCTCAGGAGACACAACACGCTCATGCAGCTTCGTGATGACCCCTGCTGGCTACTTACTGTATATCACCAGCCACTAACCCTAGGCTATGAACTTTTCCCTTTAAATTGTCTGTACTTCCAGTTACAAATGCTGACACGCGTTTCCTCCACTTCGAAAGACCCTCAGGAATTTTGTGCAGATACTCCCGTAGTAACAGACAGTGACTCAAAGTTATTCCAAGAACGCAAGCAATTCCTGTTTTCATCTGACTTCCCCGAAGACATTTTCTTTTTTAAACTGTGACTGGATTCTGTCACTGCAAATAGATAAGCAGGTTTAGCGAGCGTTTCTGAAAACGACTTGCTTAACCTGTGCTGAGGTAAAAGACTTCAACCTCGAGGGGTCAAAAAAAAAAAAGTGCTGACAGACAGATTATTGATGTTGGGCAGCAAAAGGAATGATCGGTACTCTCCAAGAAACAATCAACTGGACAATTTTAGGTGCAGACACTTAATTCGTCCTGAAACTGAGAAGAATAAAAACCCCACAAATAATCTGGCAGATTACAAGGCAGATGTACAAAACAAAACGATGACTCTCTAATCTGATGAATGACTCATGAACACATTCGCAGAAAGTCAGTGAGAGTTTTCTTTTCTCCACAGTGACACGGGGTTTACGTCACAGAAAGGGAGGAAACTCAGTTATACTATCATTTTCAATAGCATGACTGAGGAGTTCCTTTAATTGCATCACTTCCTTGTCCAGTAAACAAAGGCGTGTTCGCCCGCAGTCTCCGTTTTGTGAGCCGAAACATGATTCGAAAAACCCCCTCGGTCTACTATAAGAGCAGAGAGGATGGAGGCTCAGAGACACACATCCTCTCCAGGACTCATCCTCTCAGGTAACACACAGGTGAGTCTGAGCACAGGTGATGCTGTTGCTGCTCTGGGTCCTGCTGATCCTGAACTTTGCACTCGCTCTGTTTTCCTTAATCTTATAGGGATGTTCCATATGTTTTATAACTATGTAGTGCAGTAACTGTGTACATCCTGGGATTTAGTCATTACTGATGGATCGCTGCAGCGTTTCGCCATGATGTTGTGTCGCCAAGATGGGTGATAACTTCATCCTTACCCACAATACTCTCCTCTTGATACACTGTAAAAGCTGACAGCGCCCTAAAGTTAAATGCACTCATGTTACCTCCAAACTCCTGATGTTTTATACAGAAAGTTGGTTAAAGAATTGTATCACGCCTAATTTAGTGTTAGGGTTAATTGTATATCTTAAGATTAACTTAACTCATCATTTTAAGACAATTTTTAAACTTCCATTGCTCAGGACTTAACATGTAGCGAATCAAAAATGTCTCCATTCAGCTTCACCTGCAGGTAACCACAGTGATGAAGATGCTGCTCAGTTCTTCGGTCTGCGCTGTGCTCCTCCTCCTCCTCCTGGGTTTTCTGAACGGGCCCGCGGAGAGCCGGACGCTGCACATGGACGGCTGCTCTGCCAACGTTCACCTCCATGAACTACACCAGTACTTCTCTGAGATAAAATCAGTTGCGGTGAGTTTAATCAAAACACACACACACACGCCAGTGCAGCTGCTCATCCAGAGTAACATTTGATGCAGACACAGGAAGTCATTCGCTTCATGTTCAAGTGTTCATTATTAGATGGGAAGAAGCCGCCCGAGAGAGATTTTAATCCCGATTTTCTCACCTTACATGTCAGATATCAGCGGATGGTGAGATTGGAGTGAAACTTCTGGATGCATCTCTGATGAAGAACGTTCAGGTGAGCTCTTCAGGCATCTTCACATGAGAACATTTCCGTCCTGTTTCTTAATTTCCCGACGTTGTGACGAATGCTTTCACTCCTGACAACCTGCCTGCCTCCACCAGGAGGGCCAGACGTGCTGCTTTGTGCGCCTCCTGCTGCGATTCTACGTCGAACGAGTCTTCGGCAACTACGAGTCCTCTCAGCCAAGTCAGCAGCGCTGCTCCAGCGCCTTGGCAAACGCTTTTGTCAGCATCAGAAGGGAAATGCACAAATGTGTAAGTCAACCGTCCTGCTTCAGCTGTGATGTCACCAGACGCAGCTCAGGGTCGTGTTAGTGACTTTTGAACTCTTTTTGCTCTTCGCAGCACTGCCACTGCGGAGAAGAAACCCAGAGAACGATTGACTCGGTGCTCGCCAACTTTGACAAGGTACGCTACGCCATGTGTGCTTTCTGTACAAAATGCAAAGATCTTTTCTCAGCTCGCATAACGACAGCTAGATGCAGAAGGTTTCAGTTTCAGTGGGCAAAGAAATAGCTTTGAAAAGGCTTTGCATGTCAGGAGTTATTGATCAATTTTTTTCTTGTTACAAACAAACTCAATGTCTCCCTCTACCATAAAGAAATCAACCAATCAAGCAGCATAGGCATTTTTCATCAATTAGCAAGGCAATTATAAACAGCCAATCAGTTCGCTTAAGCTACTCTTATATTGCTTTAGTGATTTTCCATTTCTGCTCATATCTATGCCTCTTTGCTCTCTTCTCCTGCAGCTGCAGATCCAGCAGGCGGCGCAGAAGGCTGTAGGGGAACTGGGCACCGTGCTGGACTGGCTGGAGGGACTGGGATCTAAAACATAAACACAAAGCTGACCCGCACAAGAGCGACTCGTTCGTTTACCCCGGAGCCATTTTGCATTTCTGTGTGTTTGTACTTGAATTAATTTAAACCTGTATATATCCCTGTATATATTTATATTCTCTCACATGTTTTCGGTGGAATGTCTGAAGCTGACTTTTGGAAGGATGTATATTTTTATAGAAATTAAAATTACTAGTATGTTTTTCTGTGAAGTTGTAAAATGAGTTTTTATCAAAACAAAGCTTTTATCGCCGTTGTAAAAATAAATAAATAAAATATATGACTACGCTTTAATTTTCTTGCAGTATTTGTTGTAATTTACTGCCACCTGGTGGCTTTAAGAAGAATGCAACAACAACACGAAAAAAGAGATATCCACATTAGTATGCAAAACCCTCCACAATCATTAATTCACTTTCCTCATTAACAGGCAGGATGGTTTTTAGAGCTGTAACATATTCTCTAGGGTCTTGCCTTTATTTTGATACAAAAACAATTAAAATAAACTCTGTAGTTCTTGAGATACATTCAATTCATTTTGGGCATGTTATTTTCAGCCATATTTCTCAAAAACAGGCCATGAGTTGGAGAGGTTAAATACCTTGGTAAAGATGTGGAGAGAAGCCCATAAATATAAGATTGTTATGGAAATGCTTTGCTGAAGTTTTTTAAATGTATATTATTTCTCTATTACCATCATCCTGAAAAGGAAAATCTCAAGGTACTCAGCCTGCAGCTGCAGGTGCTACTGAAATAATCCTCAGTCACTTGGGGTCAATTTAGAATCACAGAAAATCTCCAAAAGGGAATCAAACTTAAAACTCTGAACTAAGAACTTCTGATCACATAATAGTAATAATTGACCATATCTGCCATAGTAAATCATTACTGATAACTATTGTAAGTATTCCCTAACATTATATATGATCAGGCAGCATGTAATCATCTATTATTGTTATAAAGGCTGAGCCAAGAAAATGTATGTCTGTATCAAACAAGCAGCCCTTTGTGTTACTCTGTACCCGTGAAGAAGCTCCCAGTCTCAAAAAAGTTTGGTGACCCCTGCTAGACAGTGGATAAATGCCAACCAAACACATTTTAACTTGTTTTTGTTTTTATTTATTGTTGTTGTAATAGTGTTTTTTATGTTGTAGCACCTATCATGGGACAGGGAGTAATTTCAATTATCTTATGTTCTTCTACATATGGCACAATTAACAATAAACCTGATTTAATTTGAACTGTATTATGTTCATATGTTGCATAAATAAGTATTAAAACCAGAGTGACAAGATTTGATTGATTTATAAAACACTCACTTTATAATTTTGAAGCGGTTAACATTTTATGTATAGAGAGAAGTATGTAAAACTAAGAGTCCACTGCACTGAACCCCATTGAAAACCTCCTGGTTATTCCACCAAATGTTGATTTCTGAACACTTACCAAGTTAAAACATTAGTTTTGTTGTTTCTAAATGAATCTGAACTTGTTTTCTTTGCATTATTTGAGATCTGACAGGACTGCTTCTTTTTCTTTATGTTCACCATTTCTCATTTTCTGCTAATAAATATTTTTTTGCTTAGAATGTCAGAGTTCAGTAGTTCATAGAATAAAAGAACAATGTTCATTCAACTCAAACATAAACCTATAAAAAGTAAAATCAGAGAATGTGATCATCGTAAGTGGTCTCTTAATTTTTTCCAGAGCTGTATGTTCTTTGGAGAATGACCGATAACGGAGAAATATATACCATAAATATATAACATGAGTAAAATATCCACGACCTGTTAAATGTTTTTAAAACACCCCAACAGGGCAAGTTTTTGGGTCACTGTCTTCTAAAAGCAGTGACTGCAGAATGAATCCAGCAGAACAGCCCAGACCATCACACTTCCTCCTCCGTGTTTGACAGCAGACGCCCCACGCTGTGGAACGATCCTTTCAGCTGCTTCGCAGCGTACAAGATCCTGAGTGATGAACTGAAAATGTCAAATTATGATTCATCAGTCCTTTTTCACCACTACTCCTGATGGTGGCGTTTCGTGGCGCAGATACGCTTCTTTTTTTCAGTCTGATATGATTTTTAATGTTTTGTTTTTGTTGCTGCAAAGTCTTTTCTTCACAGCTGAAACTGAGATTACTACTGTAACTATTAGTCTATCTCTGTGAGCCGCCCATCAACAACCTGCTTACTCTAAGAACTTGCCCTCTGAATCAGTTGTGGCTTTTGGTCTGCCAGACCTCTTCCTGTCAGAGTATGCCCCAGTTTCTGAGTCTTCACCGACTCCTTAACTTTGTTTTCCACAGTGTACATCTCTAAGTGTTTCATTGGTCTTTCTTCCATTGATTAGTGCCTTATTCCCTCTGTGTTTGTAGTGACAAGCTACTTTCTGCAGTGCTGTTCAGCAGAGGCTCATCTGGGAGGAGCAGGTTGCTCCAACACTGATTTTATGAGGTTATAAAGTAATTCAGAAGGTTTGGACCGCCTGGAATTAGCAGCACCAGCTTTCAACTTTAAATTTAAAGTGAGTTTTAAATTTAAATTAAATTGTATTTAATTTTGCATTTCCTGTAAAATACCTCATCGTACAATTCTGAAATGTACATTATTTTTCGGTTCAGTTCACCACTTACGTTTGTATCATTTCAAGCTCCTCATTGGGCTTCAATGAAAAAA
>NW_015114813.1:0-4445 GCF_001443285.1 Poecilia latipinna
TTTTTTTTTTTTTTTGAACATGTTAGTCTTGAACATGTTCAAGACTAAAAGAAAAGGTCTTGAATAAAAATCAACCGGACAGACGGTCAATCGGAATAAATTAATCAACATAATAAGGAAAGGAAGAGCCCTTTCTATAGTGCTTGAGCCATAGATTCTCAGACTGGGGCTTATTTCCCACAACTCAGCAAATGAGGGGAAGCTCATTCAATTAGGTAAATGCTGAGAGAGAGCACTGTTCAACTCTTAGTCTGCAAAGTTCTGCACTGACTAGGCAAATAAAAAGCCCCATCTCTAAAAAAACATAAATAAATAAAAAAGCACAGTAAATAAAACAAAGTGAAAATAAACAAGCGAGAGACTAACGAGGAAAGATTGAGAAATGAAGAGTACACCCTGCTGGGATTCATCTTTATTATTTGAATCATGTACCGACAGGGCTGTTTTCCTCATCCCCGTCCAAATCTAAACTGGAGTCTCGAATGCCTCAGACGCAGAAGTGGAAACACTGTCAGCATATCAACAGGGCAAGAGAACACATCATTCAGGTGAACTGTGTGTACTATTGCTGCAGGAATGCACAAAGACCAGGAAGCTGTGACATGAACCTGCATATCCACACCGACTGTGCTTTTTTCCCCACTGTTCCTGGCATTGTGTCAGGAATGTTCGACAACTCAACATTAGCCAAACTTATCTTGCAATTTTTTAATAAGTGTAAAGAAAACAAAAACCAAACAAAAACACAAAAAGAAAATATTGGAGATGTACCAATCGATTGGCAAGTTGTTGAGTTGGTCTAATTTTTAATTGATCGGCAGGTCAAATGCTGAAAAATTCAACCCGATGCAAATTTAAATGGCTGAAAAAAACATTTTCAAGCCACACTTGACCCGATTAAAATACCATTCCAGGTCTAAACCAGCACAGAGTAGGCTCACATGATTGGTCAAGGTCTTCCCTGATATGATATAATATCCTGAAAATCCAAATAAATAAATAAAATTCCTAAAGAGAAGCACACTCTTCCTTCTTTTACTTTGGACATCAAGTGCTTGTGTTTTTTGGGGGGTTTTTTCCCCTTGATATGCAGTTTGTTTACAAGTAGGGAAACTGTGTTCCCCAATCAAACTCACGCTAGCTATTTGTCTTCATGAAGTTATTGGGTGAGTGCCTGATTGGCTGTTTTTGCACTTTTTCAAAAGGCTGCCTCAGGTTCGCTTCAGATGTGCGTGGAAATATGATTGCTAATTTCCTCCTACTGGAAGTGACTAAACCCTGATTTTCAGAGCGAGTCTGCAATATGCAAATAAAGCTCTGAAGTCTCTTGGTTTCAATCAGAGAACTTCATAAGTCAAACTTACCGTAAGAATAAAAGCAGGGCACTCGTTTTAAGTACTCAATAAGTCCTTAGAAATCAAAAAGAGGAATGTAATAAGTATTCAGCGACTCATTTTACAGTATAATCTGATTTTTATCCTGGTTTTCATTATTTCAGAGTGCTCTTCAAACTTTATGCCTCAAAACAGTCAATACGGTTTTCTATTATAGTAATAAGGTGCTTTCTTCAGCCTTTCTGCACCATAACTACTGGAAACTGATTTCTTCATCTACTTAAATACGAGCATCGCACAGTCAAATAAGACAGACACTGAGCCCTAAAGTGTTGCATCTTGGAGTATTTTGAGCGTTCTTAGAAAAAGCGGATCCATTTTTAGTGAGGGCTGGGTCAGCAGAGAGGACTGCGGTGGGTTACATCAAGGGAGATATCAATTATAGCACCGTCTCCCGCAGCGGGAGAAAGCCACTAATACCCATCCTGATTGCCATCCTGGCAGAGGAGGCAGACGTCTCATTTCCACCCAGATCACAGAAGAATTCTCCTCGGAAAATAAGGAAATTAGAATTCTGTGTGCGGAGAAGATTCCCCCCCCTGTCAGCCTCCCCCACTGCTCCAGATGTGACCCAAATTACAGAGCTCTGCTCATCACGGAAGGTACAAAAATCAGTAAAAAAAATAAATAAACGACAATAATCATGTACTTACGAAATTTTTTCTTATATATGCAGCTACCTTGAGTGCTCTTAAAAGTATGTTTAATAAGGTGGGATAAGAAAGCAATGACATCTGTAAGTGAAAATGTTTATACTGCAACACTATACCTACATCTGCTGACAGAGCAATTATGCATCCAGAGCCATTTCTGCTACCAAGTGTTAGTTAGCTCGCACTCTGATTGCATTTGGATGAAGTGCACAACACAGCAAACACATTAGACAAGCTTTTCCTTCATGTATGTGAGGCTGAATAACATCTTAAAAGGCCTCAGCACACTTTCCATTAGGCTTGATTAGAGACCTCCATACCATCTCTACCATGCTGCTCAGTCTGCCTCATTAATAAAATATAACAAAAGAACATCAGCTTCTTTTGTTATTTCCTACCAATGTCTCATCTGGATTTTATCGTAAAATCATCATAGATGTACAGAGACATCGTCTGGTAACCCGTTATCGAGACGATTTTCGCTTTCCAGGGATCAGAGCTGCTCTTATCCTGCATGACGTAAACTTTTGATCAGTTTTCTTTTAAGAAATAATTCAGCAACATCACGTTTTATATCGACTGTTCACTCACACAGTGTGATATCACCTCTGGTCCCAACACAAGTAATGGATGACAGCAAAACAAGGAAAAAAATTATACTGCATCAATAGAAAAACCAGAATAAAAAAAATAGATCTGTGCATCTCGAATTAAATCTGTGTAAATAAACTGGGAAAGTACATTTGTATTTTTTATGATCGAAAGGCACCAAGTCCGCCAAGTCTCCAGTCAATTGGATCCCTTCGACAAAACAGATTGTTCCAATCGCAGCAAACCGCAGACTCCTCGATGATAAGATTTACTGAATTTAGCTGGAAACAATCAATAGTTCTCATTTGCCATTGCGCAAACATCTGCAGAGAACAAGCTGATAAACTCTGGTAGATTTTCTGCTTTTTGCAGTTTTTATTGCTCAAGCAAACAAAAAAAGATGTGACATTTCATCCGAGACTGAATCTCATTATTAAAGCTAATCCCAAGGGTGCTCACTCATATCCTTCAGCTACACACACACAAACATTACTGTTCTAAGAAAGAAGGAATTGCACGGTTTAATGTGATCAACCAAAAGAAATTTGTCATCTTTGACCTTCAGGTCCAAAGATCCAGGAACCGAAAAAATGTATCTGTAATGAAAAGGAGCTTGGATGAAAACTTAGCATCGAACTTGACCTGGCCTGTGGGTGGGTGTATCTGAGGTGACAGGGGACTGCAGGAGAAGGAGCCCTGTGTTAAGCCAGGGAGGCCTGGGTCAGTGTGTGGCAGGAGAACACGGAGTCAGTAGGAAGATCACAGCTCCTTCTTTGTGTCTGGAAACAGTCACATTCCTTCAGAAAGCTCAAACACAGGGTTTGAGTTTCTGTACTTCAACATTAGCATTTCAATTACTTTCTAATGCATTCAAATGAAGACATATCTTTCAAGGGTGTATAATCTGGAACAGAGAAGACACGTTCTATATTCTAAGGAATTGAAGTGAAGAGTTTTTACATCTTTCCCACCCCCCCCAACTTCATAAAGACAACTGACATCCTCACTGACAGCAACCCGCTGTCCAGTTATTGGCCCACTGCACCGGTGCTCAATCATCCCAAGCAACCAAGTGACTGAAGTGCCAACAACAGGCCTTCTCAAACATGCAGCAACCCAGGCTGGAGGATGACAGGACACTCATACAGATAAGTCAAACCACAAGTGGTCGACATGATTTCTATCCTGGCTTTGCTGCACAGCATGCATCCTCCAAAGCTTTATTTATTTAACAAAGTCTAAGAGTTAAAGTAAAACAGGTTGTCATAAAAATCTGAGCAAATTCCCACAGACGGACAACACAAACGACATTGTGAAGAGCAGCCCAAGCACAGAAAGACGTTTCAGTGCAAACCTGAATGAGATGTTCTCCAGTTTCCCTCCTCGGCTCTTCCTTTTACCTCTGGTGATAAAGGAGTCAGATCCTATTGCACAGACATCCTCATCTAGTGGTGGAGGGAAGGAGCCCGCTCCTCCAGGCAGGACCACAGATACTGTTGAGGTTTCACAGCTATCAGCTCTCACAGTGAGCTCGCAGCACGCTGACACTGACACAGTCCATTTGGGAAGGAGGCTTCCTCACATACTTTGCTCCCTCCTCTGCCTCTCCGCTCACGCTTTGCTGTCACCAGCGCCAACATGAAGGCTCCACCCAGTGGTCATTCCGCTCATTGCCTCCCCGCTCTCAGAAAAGTAACAAGGTCCTAATAAAAAGCTAAAGAACTATAATAAATGATGATGGCGCCATGGGTAAAGATGTGTAAAAAAAAAAAAAAAAAAAAAAAAAAAACCACAAATTCCAAAAAAA
>NW_015114813.1:7910-30135 GCF_001443285.1 Poecilia latipinna
AAAAAAAAAAAAAAAAAAAAAAAGGTGGGGCCCGGGGGAAAAAAGTTGAAAAAAAAAAAAAAAAAAAAAAAGACTCATAATTCCAAAAAAATAAATAAATAAATAAATCTCACACTAAAATAAGAGTAAACAGTAAAATCAATCCGACGTTAAGAGATAAAATGTTTTTAAATGGTCTAACGTTTCAAAGCGCCATTAAGGTATGATGTCATACCTTAATGGTCTTTAAAAGTGAAACAGTCCCAGAGAATCACAGAACTTTCACCATATTTAACAACAGGCTTGCACCTCTTTCCCTCAGAGTCTGATTCATACCAGACCCATCAGCAGGGCTTAATGGCATCTTGGTTTGTTTTGATCAAACCCCACTGGTCCAGTCAAAGTCTCTGTAGCAAACTTGTTTACGTTTGCTGGATCGCCTCCCAAACAAAAGGTTTGCATGCAGATTAAGAGATTTACCAAGTTTTGCATCTTTTACTTTCTGGGTAATAGCAAGCTTGATGAAACTTTCTGATTTATAGCGATAAACACTTGGCTGCTTTCCTTGAACCATGTTTTCTCTTTTCTTTTCCATTTTACGCTCTGTCATATTTATGATTCAAAGGTAACAATTACTAATGACGTAATTGTTACTAGTGATGTAACAATTACTAATTCGAGTCTGATCCATTTAAAGATGCAAAGTCAGAATATTCAAAAAGCAATTAAAATACATTAAATTAGGAATGCCAACACATTTGTCACAATCTGAATGTGGAAGCAAAGGAAATTGCAAATACTAAAGCATAAACTCTGGTCCACTGGTAAGGATAGTCATCAAAATATGTTTTCAGGCAAACAACCAAAAATGTCATTTTGTAGACTCTCGGTGAAAGCTCTTCTTAAACCAAAATTTCTGTGCAGACCTTTAATTTCCTGACCAATCGTCCTCCATCACCACCCACACAGAGTTCAACAACACATTCTGTGCTGGACTCCAAGTGGGTGTAAGAAATGACCCCAATGGGAACACTTCTGCTAAGCAATTGTGCAATGTTCTCAGGAGTCCCTGTCGTAGACCAAATTTTTACAGCATGAGTGAGACACTGGCCCCCGGGTGCGCCTGAAGCACGCAGCAGACGTGAACAGACGTGGGAGCTTGCCTCATGTCTGCTTGGAGACGGATGAGTCAAGCTGGAACACTCTGCTGCGTCGGCTGAACCTCACCGCCACACAGTGACAGAGCTTCCCCTGTCTGGCGTCAGCCAACACGTGGATCGCGTAGTTACAGCTCACACTTTAAGGTAGTGTTAACTGCTATTATAGCGAGTACTTATGTGGAAAATAACACATCACAGCAGCAGAAGGTTTCCCTCTAAATTACCTCAAAAACCCCCACAAAAATAAACAAGCGTCACTAATACTGAAAACACAAATAATGTCTTTTCACACACAAGCAACTATATCAATGATTAGAAAAAAATATATGAAATTACATTGTTCAACGCAAGAACTACTATTTAGTTAAGCTGCCACTTTTCGTAGCATCCTTACACTGATTAGGTTTATTTCTGATTGATTTGATTATGTTGCTACATCTACTTTTTTTTTTTTATTTTTTTTTTTTAACAAAGACACCATTTAAGTTAGTCAATAAATGAGTTTGTATTATCATTTAAAACTTTGATTAGGTCAAAGTAGGCAAGAGCCCATAGTTATAGTGGTTTAGGTTTAAACATCCACAGGAATGGCATCAACATGGCAACAAGAAGCAACGGCAAAGATTCAAAACATTATATTAAGACAAATAAATGAAAAATAAAACAATTTTAATTGAATTCCTCAAATGAAATTTGGAATAAATGATGTGTTCTGCATACTTAATTATTGTTCAGAGGGTCAAAAAAATGTAAAATAACATTTTCAGTGTTTAATTCCCATTAAAATTTTGTATTCCTCTTGCACAGATTTGGTTTTGCTACGAATGCGTTTTTAGGTTGGCAATCTTTATCTGCAGGCACCACAGATAGAGATAAGACCTATTTGTTTACATAAAACTTTAAAAGACTAACACTGAATAATGTACAACAGGGCTCCTTTCTTGGAACTATTTTTTTTTTCTTTTGCCTTTTCTTCTTTAGAGATCAAAACGAAAGTCTGAAATGTGAGGCAGGGATTTCTAATGTGCTGAGTTCATGTCTACTTCCTCACTAACCACAAGCACAACATCTAAACTTGGGTGTTTTTACAGTTCCCGTCTCTTTAAAAAAACCAACGACCAGCATGTTATAAAAAATCTAAAATGCGTATATCTTATGGGATCTTGTCTTCCAAGTCACAGACATGCTTGAGAATAAGTGGGGGAGAAAGGAGGTGTGTTCAGACAAAACGGACAGCAGGACATCTTGTCCCGGCGCGGGACGTCAAACTGCTGTGCAGGAATGTGAGGACCGGAGGATGTGAGTGGGTGGGAACCAGAGCTGGAGAATGTATAGCGAGGCCTGGGAACTGTGCAGCTCCAGTCTAAAGCAAACAGACATAAGGCTCAACTTTCTAAAGCTGCAGCGATTTCATGCCTACAAACACACACACACACCAGATTCATGGCAATGGACAGTGCAGTAATGCTTCATTTAATAATCTGCTGTTTTATTTGCATTAACTGTTTTCTATGGAGGCTTGCTCCATGTTATCCCTCAAAAGCGGAAGCGCTGCTGCTTCCCACAATGCCTTCTTTTGTCCCACTGATGCCGTTAGTCTCGATTCTTATCAGGGGACATCCTATTGTCAACATCCTCCTGTCCGTTGGTCACACACACGTCCTACAAGCCATGATGTGAAAGCTGGAAGATTAGTTTTAGTCAACGTGAAGCGCCGCTATACACGGTTTCAGTTTGTGTCCGTCTTGCTTTTCTCTAGAAGTTTTCACCCACACACAAAATGCCGAAAGTCATTTCCTGTTGAGGCCATTGTCAAACTCCTGGCTTCCTGTTTGTGCACTGCTCTGTTTAGTTTGTCGTGGAGGAGTAAAAGTTTAAACCCCAGGAGAGGAAATTATGAAAAAAGTTATTCTTTTTACCTGATGGCAAAAATCACGCGCGTACTGAAACATAATAAGCAAAAACAAAAGGCTGCAGAATCACCACAAAGTAGCCACACAGCTCAGGTGATAAACAAAATGCATTATTTCTATAGCCCGTCTTTTGCCTGAAATCGTTTGCAAAACAAAAAAAACAAAAAAAATCTTATTGACAGAGAATATTTTTTTATGCAACAATGTACAAATTGTATAGTTTCAAAACCTAAAATGTCTCAGAAAAAAATATGCTTTGGCCTAACTAAACCATAATCCAGTACATTTCTATTTGATGAACACACCACCAAAGACTTTCAATCTAGTTTCTGCCAAGCACTATTTTGAATCTATGGGCTGTAACAAGAATGATAACACAGGTCTTACAGGAAAGGCATAACTAGAGGCGTGTCCCTACCCGTTTCAGACAAACCTGAAAGTCACACTCATCAGCACTGAGACCGATGAGTGACATAATGAACAGCAGTAAAAGGAACCAAGGAAGAACATCACAGCACTGAAATACTTTAAAATACTGTTTAGCATTAACATGCTGTGTGACAAATGACTAGAAGTTCAGGAATGTTTGGAGATGGGACAGTAAAGTCTGTTATCCCGACTAGATGAATCATCAGAGAAATTCATTCATATAATCAAGCTTGGACTCGTCCCACTGGCACGATAGTTTCTAGGATATTTTATACATAAAATTACAAATAACAAGGGGTGTCACAGTTATGCCTAAATCATGGTTTGGAACAGGAAAAAGGTTTAATTAAACCCAAAATGTAGCATCATAGTAAATCGTTTTAAATAACTTTGCCTTCATTTGAAGAGGAATTAAAGGTGGTGCAGAACTGACTAACTTGTCTTACAGCGGAAATACAAAGCGGAGAGGTTATAAAATATTAGGGAAGTGTTGACCTGATGCGACACGGCGTGAACACTAAATGGCTTGTTGAGAAGCCAGTGTTTGGTGGCATCTCAGGTTTCCGAAACTATCAGATGAAGCACGGGAAGTATTTAGTCCACAAACCAGTAGGCAAAAATGATATGAATATAGACTCTTTGTGTATTTATCACTTAACCTAAAACCCTCATGCTAAACTGTGCACTGGTGACTAAAAACAACCTAGCTGTTCTGAGAATCATCATTACCTCTTGTTCTTTGCATTAGTTTGGTGTGGAGAACTTTGAATATACTACTAGCCAACTGAGATTCACAGCTTGTCAAGCCTTTAAAAAAAAAAAAAAAAAAAAAAAGCCAAAAAAAAAAAAAAAAAAAACATTTCCGGACTTTACCAATATAAAATAACATCTTAAAAAGTAGTTAAAAGACCTATTTTCAGATTATTGTAAACCAACTTTTACAACAGGGTAAAAACAGGGTGGATATTATGAGCCATCTGTTGTTTTGTACAAGAAAATATAGCAGGGAATAAAGATATTTAGTAACTATGACTGCTGCCAGTTTGTGTTATTTTATGCTTGCATAAGGCTTTCATGACACTAAACTTTTGAATTTCTCACATGTACTCCAAACACAAGATGTTGATTCAAACACACCTGCATCTGACTGTGAAACAGACCGAAACACATGACAGCATTTGAGTACTGAATGTATCCTCTTTGTCAACAGTGCAGGAAACCAAGTAAGGATTAAGCTCCCAAACAAGAAACTAACAACACTTTCCTTCCCTGTCCATTAAATCCATTTTCCACTATGGTGGAGAGGGGAGGAGGTAAGGCATAAGATGCAGAAAAAAGGCAGAAATGTGATTATAGGGAGATGATGAAGATTACCAAACTACCAGGGCATTAGTGCCAGCCACGGTGCACGGTACCACAGGACCCATTAGAGCTTTTAGCTCCATTTATTAGAAAACCATTAGAGACAACTAGTTTAACCCCCCAGACCACCCACTTTTAAGTGGCAGAGGCAAATGAACTCAACGGGAATCGGCCGCTCCCCTTATTGGTTTGGCTGCGACTATAAAAAGAGACAGCTGTATGTGTGTGCCAGCCTGGTTCACCAAGGCAGGGTAGTGTAAGACCAGCAGAACAAAAGGCCAGCAGCTTCAACCCGGATCAGTCAGACGTTCACTATTATCCAACATGATTAACAGTGACGCAAGTCATGGCTGCTAATTATTAATGCTGCCAGGCTAAAACCAAGCCAAGGAGATGAAAGAGGCCTTCTGTCTCATGCCGAGGACCAACCCACTCACTCATTATAGTGACACAATAACACAGCATGGAAGAATGTTGTGTAAAAGCTTTACAACCAAATGTAATATTAACAATATATATTTTCTATAGGCTTATAGTAAAACCATATTAAACAACACTGACTGTTTGTTACATTAGGAGAAGCTTAGTCCCACCAGTTGCTGTGCATTCAGGAAACAATGCTGTGGATAAACTAAAAGAAAATTAATGGATATTGAAAGTGTCTGTTGATGTGGAAAAGAAAATTGCACTCATCATTGTTAGACAAAAACAAGGTGATGCTTTACCCAGAATCATGAATAAATCATGAACATAAACAAGAAAAGGTATGTTTTAACAGAAAACAAGAACATAAAGGCATAGATAACATTACAGCAGTTTATTTACATTTTTGAGCTTTTAAATGGCTAAAATATTTAATATTAACACTATTACGTGGAAGGACTGTGTAAAAAGTGGAAGAGAAACGGAAGAAAGCCAGCAGACATTCTTCACATGTATTTATGAACATAAGACCTCACACAATTATGGCTTTAAACTGACACGTAGGGTTTTTAGAGCTGCCATAAAGACATTCTTGCGACCGAAAATGTCGCTCCATTACGTTTTTTTTTTTTTTTTTTTTTTTACTCACCGACTCCTTCTTCCGACTTTAACACCATGCTGTTCTGTCAGCAAGTCCGCGTCCGCAGAGAAAAAAAGTTTCTGGAGGCTTCCGAGAGCAAAAACTTTGACTACTAACCACTGCCGATAGATTTACGAGTCTTGAAAGTTTTTTAACTAAAAGATAAATAGCGTAAGATAAAGCGAAATGAAAGCCTGTTCGTAGTAGGAACGGTACCGCCGTCAGACCAAAGGGAGTGGTTTCAAGGTACTAGACGGACTTTTACCAGCCCTTCCCTCCTCAACCGAGACCAGGCGTTTGTTTTGCGCAAAGTCAAATGAACAGTTAAAGCGAAGCACTTCCTGTCGGGCTTTTCACAATGAAAGCTTACACATGAATTCAGGGAAATGCCTTTTCTAGAGTAGCAGACATAATACATCGCACTGAAAATACATAAAATAAAACAAAACAAAATGCACAGTACGGAGGATACAAATATGGAAAAGAGAAGCACACTAATATTTAGTTTAATAACAAAGGTTATGTAAAATTAGAAGGACTGTGTATTAAGTAATAATATTCAATTAATCACATTATAAATTAAAATGAGTTTGATCATTTCAATTTGCATGATTGTTTTTTTTTCTTGTTTCTCTGTCTTTCTATTAATGACTGGATGACAAAAGGCTTCAGTCTGGAGCATTGGTTTCAACTAGCCTCTCTTTCTTAAGGACAGTTTTACTTACAGAGACTTAGGTATCAATTTTATTTGTTGTTTCAATGTTTTATAAATTTATTTTGGAATTTTTAAAACGTCTTCCAGTTCCAGTGTTAAATGTTCATTAGAAATGAAAGTTTATTGATCTTTGAGAGAGTGTACTTGCATTATTATACCATTACCATTATATTATCACAATAACTTCTGGGGTAATTTATTGTCCATCAAAATGTATTATTGTGACGGAAATTAATGTGAATGGATTAAATTATATAGCCCCTTTCCAGTCTGACTGGAAAGGGGCTATATAAAAGTACTCAAAGTACTTACAGTGCCGCTCTATTCACTAATTCACACTCACATTATAAACACGTACATTTTTAGATTTGTGATTTTGCACATTTCCCTTCTGTAGCAATGCAGACAGAGAATTGGTTATGGAATTCATACTCTTAATTTGAAGGGCAAACACCACTTCCGGTTTCAGTGTCATTTCTGGCACAGACAGAAACCAGCAGACTGGTTATGTGCTTGATCTGTTACCCACAATATCGCTTGCAGACGCACGTACACACGCACATGTGCACAGATCTGTTGTTGGGAGAGGACTGATAGGGGGCAGGGAGAGAATAAATGACACACACACTCTCTCTCTTTCCTGCAGAACTCATATTTGGGCTCTCCACTAAGCCACATCCGTAAAGCAAAAATCTGTGCCTTCAGACTTTCACCTCGGAAACAAAAGTAAGAAAATAGCATCGAAATTTGTTCAGACAAATAGCCATTTCCGAACACCTGTTGAATTAAATGGCTTTTATGCACAAATTATAGAAGCCACCTGCATTTTTTTTTCTTACTTTGCCTATATGACATAAACATAGTTTTGGTCATACAAGATATCAATAACAAAAAAAATACAGCATATTTTACACTACTTAAAACAATCCTTATCAAAGACACTACTCCAGTAACCATATTAAACTGTTTCACATTTTGACTATTTTAATATGTTTTACTATGTGTGAACGACAAACACAAAACAGTCAGTACCTGTGAAGTTGAAGGGGAATGATTCATGGTTTTGAAATCTGAGTGGGTGTTGCATTTGTGTTCAGTATGGTACCCCAAAATTAAATGTCAAACCGCCAACTCCCCTCAGAAGTAAATAGTTAATACTTCTGTGTTCAATTTAATGTCCAGCTGTTCAGGAAAGTCCTCAAAAGTTTGTTAAAGAACATCAAGTTGCAGAGATACACGGCTCAGGTGGGTGGGAAATACCGTCAACAGGACAGGACAGATATTAGTTGGTCACCCCACAACATTGGATATCTGGGTAGCAGCCAGAAAACCATAAGAAATATCATTTGCAAAATGCCATGATCCATATAGAATACAAAGCAAAATGGGGAAAAAAGGTCAGTCTGGTCATTTGAGACCAAAAATTCCAGTGATAAATGGTAAGGGGATGTTGTTTTTTTTCCTTCAAGATGGAAATTTCTTGTCTGAACTAGAAAAAACTGAGGCCATTCTTTTCTTTTTAATGAAATGAAATAAATCAGTCTGTCATTTGGATAGCATCTGCACCAGATGGTGCTCTCAAATAATTAAAAAGCCTGTTTCTACCTGTCGATAAAAACAAGAGGAATGCAGCTCACCAGCCTGAGTGAGGCCAGGTAGAGGCAGACAACCTCTCTGTCCTGCATTTATTGCCCTCTCTCTTGAAATTCATTTGTGCCCTGTAAAAGCAGCTTTGGCAAACATTATGGTGGGTTTGGTCATCTTGCAGTGAAGCTTCTCCTGTTGCATTGTTGATTTTATTGATCTGCTTTTAAAGATTTACCTGTTTTTGAATATAGTCCTCCAACTTCTCCAATGCTATCTTTGCTCCAGACTCCTTATCTACAAGCTGTGACCAATCCAGCTGTGCGCTGCAACCTCTACAACTGACAATGCTGTCTGTGTGAAAACAAACTCCTTCACACAAAGTTTCCATTCATTGTTGCTAGTTCATGCATGCCCCCAAGCACTGCTGCACAGATGGGCCTAAACCCCAGAACAAATGAAACCAGAGAGCTGTTTGACCTTCACATGAGAAGATCAGGAGTTAATTATGAACACACAAAGTTTACCGTCTCCTGCTTCTTCGTGAAGAGTAAATGTGACGTTAACAGAGTGTTTATGCAAACATTGAATCATCGTCATTCTGCATTGTCAGGCAAAGAGCGTTTTATTTCCAAGCACGTAAAATGATGCATTTGCAAACAATCTTTACATTTTATTTGTATTAAGGTTTTTTTTTTTGTTGTTTTTTTGTAGAAATAGCCATTCTATATTTTAATATACTGCATGCTAATTAATTTTGAAATAAATATCTTATCAACAACTTTTGCTGCTTAACCCCAGGGTTTATTTTTTTTTCTTTGGATTATAACTGTTATCACAAACAACTCCTAAATTATGTTGTGATGCTACACCGTAACATAATGACACTTTGTTTGGAGCAATCCAGCCTGAATGTACAAAACGTATATAATCCCTTTGCAGATTCACACACAAACACTAGTCAAATTCAAATAAAAAGAATACATGAAAAACAATAGATGATGCTGATAATGATGATGAGTTTAATATAAAATAAAAAAAACAACAAAAAAAAATGTGAAATCAGAAAGATTAAATTTTGATGGGGGGTTTTCTGCTAAGAATTTTTGTCTGATAATTTGTGTGTTTGTTTTTTGAGGAATTGTGCCCTCAACATTAAACAGAAAGACACCAACAGCGCCCTCTGCTGATCATTTTTTTATTAAATGCGAAATGTAAACCCCTGGTATATTTTGTAATATTTCGTGTTCTGCGGTTCTTGTTTTTCATTGTATTTGTAAACAAACATATTCATAAAAAATAAAACATTAAAACATTTTACTTAATTGCTCACATTGTTTTATGACATTTCAGCTGGATAAACGAATATATAAAGTTAAAAACATAATCAGAATGTAATTTACCCATTTATTTTTTTCATCATTATTGGTTTTTAGCCATTTTTCTTTAGAAGACAAACAATTTCTTGTAACACTAAAAGACCACAGTCAAGTTTTGTAACAATAATCTTCATTTTGTTAGGAAACAAGAGTACACTACACACTCTTGGGAAATTATATATATGTTTTGTATATATATTTTACTCTTATCAAAATAAAAACATATAAATGGAATTTATTCTGGTCCTTCTTATATGGAGGACCATAATATATCCTACAAACAAAATGTATGTCAAGAAAATGTGCAGAGAAGCAAGCAAAGACCAATGATGACACACACACAAAAAGAAAACAGTTTGCATGGCAAACATTAGCTCTGCCTGTAGCTTCGCTGCCCTCCACATGACTCACCACACGACCTGATTTTGAAACCACCGCTCTCAGTTTATAGGTGCAGTAATAAGACCTTTGGATCAATGTAACCTATAATTTTGTGTGTGTGTGTGTGTGAGGGGAGGGGGTGATCCTGAAATAAGAGACGTTCTAACCCCAATATCACATTTCTAATGATGGCACAAGAGTAGAAAAGCACTTTGTGGGTGGCCAATCACATCACGGTTACACAATGTGTATTGAATGGCACACCTTTTAGCAGATGCTACCTGCCTTGCACAAACACACAAAAATACGTATGATGAAATCAGCCTAAACCAACTTTTGCAAAAGGATGTAGAATACAGAGAGTTCCCACTAGAAGATGAGTAAACGAGAGCATTATTGTATTTGGTGTAAAAGTCAAAGCAATAAGCAGAATAAAAACATGAATACAATACATGAGTTTCACTAAGAAATAGACCTTTTGCTTTTTTGTTCATCATACACCATTAATCAGGTCAGGAATGTCAGCGGAAAACCAATCATTTTTACAGACATACCTATTGCTGAGTATGGAGCTGTTTGGACCAACTTCATCTGTCTCACGATTCCCACACATTCCTGCTGGAGGCGGCTCACTGCCAGACTCTGCCTCGCTCACTATCTAAAACGCATCAGACTGTGTGATAACAGAAGAAGACAGATCTTCGCTCAGAGGAAGCAAAACACATGTGATCTGTCCATTTGCATTAGATTTGCATTAGATATTTCTTTTACTCTATCCCAGTGCACGCATTTACTAATTAACTATCCTTACTACATATTTAAATAATGGGAACTGTGGAAATTTTATCTGCATAAATTATGCTCTGGACACTTTAGAAAGGGATGAAATTAAACTTTACTTAGTTGTTGTCGTCATCAAACAAAAACGAGAAAACACTATTATGTTTGTGTGGAAATGCTGTTTGGTTTACATCACACAGGAGGCTGTAGTTTACTTTCGACAACACTTCCAAATGACTTCTACAGTTTATTTGTAATTTAGTGTCATGAACATTAGCATTGCTAACTGCTAACTGAGGCCTGAGATTTTTTTTTATTGATTTTTTTTTTGTAATTCATCCTAATTTAAATTTAGGATGAATTTGCTAAGATATTCACTCTGGAAGCTATTTTGAATATATTCCACCCTATAATAAAAATTTCCACAGTAGAATGAATGACTCCGAATTGTTTTGCATTTGCTTTATAACCACTTTATGACGTCTGTCTGTCTTGGTATGATGTTAGCAAACACCTGTTGGATTCAGAGTAAACTTCTGCTTTTATAAACAGGCGTAAACCTGCTGATGATTAGTTTATTATGTGTCTAAATTAGTTGCAGCTTGCTGATGCTTCTGTTTCAATACCCATGTCTTTTTTTTTTTTTTTTTTTTTTTTTTTTTTGGTTTAGTGAAAGACGACAGTGTGAATTCAGTCTGTGCTTTTTCAAACTTGGGTCCAGATTTAAATAAATAGATATTCCTTACTTTAGTTTGGGGCCAGCTGTACGGCTCAAGAAATTACACCTACACAAAAATGAACACATCAATACATATATAATTTTTTTTAATATCTTAATCGCAAGCAATACTTTTAAAATCCTGAGAAGCAAAGAAAATTGACAAACACACCGAGTACAATGACAATAAAAAGATGACAAAACGTCAAGAGAAGACCTAAACAAAACCTTCCAGAGAACGACCACAAGCTTGAAATAGCTGGCAACAACTGACATCACCAGATGCTCCTTTGCGACAAGCTGATCTGGCAGAAATTCCCGTACGCTCGCTGCATCTGACAGACTTGTGTGAGCCTCCATACAGATCAGTGTCCTCAGCTGCCCCCAGAGTCGGCTCTCTATAGGCTCCCTGCCAGAATCTCAGCAAATGTTTCACAGTGCACCTGTCTCACAGCCCAGATGGTGACTGTGTCGTTATTAGTCAGCTAAATTATCAATATAGCTGTTGCGCGGGACGCGATGCCCAATATCAGCATGCTGAGTCACGTAATCCCTCTGATAGTTGGTCTGACATTTGCAGCTGGGAAGAGGAGTGATACGCTAAAACACTTTCCAAAAAAAAAAAAAAAAAGATTCGAGATGAGGTCACTTTTGGGTCAGTAAAAAATTCTTAAAACATAATAACGGCATTGAAATAGAAACTGTTGTGGCCTGAAAATGCATAAATGCATCTGCAACACTGGGTCATTTATTAGCAAAAGTTATATGGAAAAAGTGTTCAAATAAATAGGCTTTGTGTTACAGTTGCGTGCTCTACACCTAAAAAAAAAATCTGCTCATTTCCCTTATGCTGTTGTATATTTAAACCTGTTTTTGTTGAAGTCACAGCAAGAGGTCATCCAGTTAAAGTAATCTTCTAGCAATCTTCACACAGGAACTACAATGAAAAATAGATATTCAAATCACTTTATAAAAGAAGACCTTATTTATCTAAGCTAAGCTAAGATTGAAGTGGATGAGTGCATTGTTACATTGCGGAGAAAAATGGTGGAGCTTCAGTACATCATCCCATCTTTGAAGTACGGGAGTGCCAGCATCATGTTGTGTGGTTGACACGCTTCAGGAGAGACCAATGAACTTCACAAATAGGACATAGCATAAAGAAAGAACTTTATGTGAAAATCTGGAAGAAAAAAAAAAAAGGGTCTTTCAAGTGGAAAATTAGCCCGAGCGCAATAGTAAGTGAACTGCAACTTGACTTACTGTTTTGGAATCACCACAAAGCTCTGATTTCAGTTCCTCCTGAAAATTTCAAGGCAGCCCTAACAAAGGTGTGTAAGAAAAGTGGCTACAAACTTGACTTATGTTGCACCACTTCAGTCAGAAGGAACCATGATTTAATATCAGATACCGGGGGGAAAAAATGTAAAGGTTATGTAGATACCTGGTTGAAACAGAAGCTCACATCTTTCAATTTTATAAGCTTTTACAAAGGTCATGGAAATTCAGCTCAACTCAATTCTGAAACAAAAAAGAAAGAAAAAAAAAACCCAGATGACATCCCCGTCAAATATCCAAAGCTAAAATAAAAAACAAACAAACAAACAAAAAAAAAACCCTCTCCTCACACAAACACGCTGCTGCTGATTCAGGCCTTTTGAAATCACACAGACAGCACCCCCGCCCAGTACGCACTCCATCAGCTGATTCGCCACAATAACCCAACAACAAACCTGCTGCAGTCACGACAACAAACAGTTTAAACGCTCCCAGCGGAAAACCTGCAGTGACCTGGAATGCAGTTGCGACACTAAGCGACGTAGCTGACACGGCAGCAGGCACATCCGCCTCGTCACCATCCAGTTCTGGGCATTACCACATAATGGGGAAGTTGCTTCAAGTTCAGCAAAATAATATTTTTTTTTTTTTTCAAAGAGAATAACAGATATTTTCCTTTGTGTTCTGCTGTTTGCACCCGTGGCGAGTATTAGCTGTACACGTCAACATGGCTGTGGAGATTAGTAGTAAAAACATCACCTCACAATCTTTAAGTAAGTGTGCACAGGGTTAAATAGTGACAAAAGGATTAAGTTACCAGAATCTCCTTCTATTTTTGTCCGACCATTTGCTTCCAACTCCAGGGAAGTTGTGTGTTCGTGCCAGCGGTAAAACGGACAAGCCTGAACCGTCAATTAGCTGCTCGTCTAATTGTTGAGCGCTCAGGACAATGTTACTGTGATATGCACTTTTCTAAATCCTGTTCTGATGTCAATTTACCTGGAGGCGTCTTCACAGCTGGGCACAAGAACGTCTGAAGGCTGGACACACATAGCTCGCTCACCGTCCCCATGGCCTCAGAGAGGGATTCTGTATCTGTGTGTGAAGTCGCCGTTAGTGGCCGAGCTGCTCCTTTGACACGCCGCTCAGCTCGGTGAAAAGGGGAAGTTCAAAAAAACCTTCAATCCACACTGTGGCTGTTGACAGTAACTCCTTGTCATAGAGAGACTCCCAGCTGTTTCCCTGAGTGGCTTTGCTTCACTTAATCCCCGAGTCGGATGACTTCTCTGCCTTCCCTTGCGAAAAATAAAAATCTCTCACACTCACCAACTTTCTCTTCCCCTTTGATTAGAATGTGCAACTTGCTGGGATGCTGAAATCACTTCTGCTTTCTCCCTCTTCCCCCTTTTTATGTTACATGTCTTTGCCTCAGCCTTTCTCTCTCTCTCTCTCTCTCTCTCTCTCTCCCCTTCTCAGCTCTCTGCTGCTGCTTGGTATACAGGACTATACTCTATCAGTCAGTCCTGTGTCACACTCCCCAGACTGAAGACTCAAATGGAAAAACATGCACGACCTTCGCTATGAACTGTCAGCAGCTAGCCCAAGCCGATTTTTGATTTCAGTCTCTGGCCTCGGTGGTTTTTCTCATTTTCTTGATCTCAAAAAGCTGTATTCACCCCTAAAAGTAATGAAAGCTTTGAGATATGAATCGCACAGGCAACCACGCAGTCTTACAGCAGCGCAAACTGTGTTTATAATCACGAAACAATTTGCCGTGTTTACTCACTTCACTTTACTCTTTGGCTGGCATTATTTTTCCTGCCACTCTGAATCAGCCTGCTTATCAGTCACACAAACCATCCCCAACACCTGAACACATGCTTCTCTCTCTGCCATTAATCAAGTCATCAACTCATCCCTCTTTGTCAATCACGCTTGTTTCAAGGGCGACACAGCATCAACTTGGTTTAGGCAGCCATTACTGAAAGCAGCTTTTTATCATATTTTTTTTTTTGTACAGTGTGCACGAGTATTCCAACTGTTGTCGCCCCCGTTTCATCGCCAGAGGTCCAAATGCTTCAGCTTGACCCTGGCATGAACTGCAATGGCTGCTTTAAATGCTTACAGCTGCACATCACCCAGAGGAACGACACACAGAGGAGTCAGCACTAAGGCACATTCCAGTTTTATTTAGGGTGAATGTTTTCTGCTTGAACTTCAAAAGACACCCTCAGCAGTCCTAGCATAGATAGATGTGAATAGATGGTGGGACTGTTCACGGATCCACACATTAATACTTTAAAAACCTTAGCGAGAGTCCAAAAGACAAGCCACAGTGCCTTGCAAAACTGACCAAGTCTGAAAATTGTGTATTTTAATTGAGCCTCTTTTACTCGTAAATGATGTAACCAATTGTCTTCAGAAGTCACTTAATCTGCACATTGAGTCCTGCTGTGTATAATATTAATAAAGCTGTTATGTGAATGCCACCGAAGTTTGCAACATCAAGACCACACCAGAAAGGTCAAGAATAAAATTGTGCAGAAGTTGAAAACATTATAGCACTAAAAATTGACAAAAACAACTGTCTTCCACCTAAACAGGACTGGCAAGGAGAGTATTGATCAGAGAAGCAGCCGAAAGGCAGCGGTAACTCTGGAAATGCTATGGTTGGCAAAAAAATTTATCTCCCTGAACACACCATCTCCATGTTAAAACCTGGTGGTGGTAGCATCGTGTTGTGGAGGGGGTTTTCTTCAGAAAAGACAAAGCTGATCAGACAAGGATAAGGTTAAATACACAGTAAGGAAATTGAAGAAATGCAGCTGAGAAGCATATTTGATTTTAATTTCCAAATCATCATTATGTTTTACCTTGTTTTAGCTAATCCCATAAAATCCCAATCATAACTTTTTGACAAATGGCTGTTTTGGTGCGCTGGACACTGAGACATTGTTTTCCCAGTACTGCATCATCTACAATAGACAGAGATAAAATAAAATAAAAGTACGCATAAACATCTATTCATATGTTTCTTTATGCCTTGTTTTTACAGGTACTGGTAAAGGGAACGGAGTAAAATGCATCGCAAAGCAATACGCCTGGAATTTTACAGATATTTGATACAGCCACACCTCAGTGATTCATTGCGGTCGCACTAAGAGACAAACATCATCATTTTCGACATGAGCGCGGTGACGGAGGTGTGATTTCCTGCATGTATGCAGAGCGTGAAGGCCACACAAAGCCAAAACAGCACATGCCACCAAGTGGACAAAATATGCCATAGCAACACCTTTGATTTCATTACAACAGCAACGCTGACCTGTTTCTGGAGCCTGGCAGACGACGTTTCCTCATGTCTAATAATATTGGGATGGATATGGATGTGTCCCCTAGAGGTTCTTCACGCAGGAGGAGAACTTTTCCTCGCTGAATATAAAACACACAGAGAGCTCCACTGTTCTGTGTTGGAGGAACTCCCACACATCAGTCAAATGCTAACACCACCTCGGCTGACTAACAACTGGTGGAGAGGAGGCTGATTCAGCCCCGCTGCAAATGCATTCAACTGGATATGCATAACAATTACAATAGCTATTGATTATGATCAAAGAAAACCAGAGTATGTGGTTTAAACTTGTGTGAGACTTACTGTGGTATTTATTTTTAGGAAGAAGTCCCTTTTTAAATCTGGTTTAATTTAGTGCACTTCTTAAAAGCACTCAGGTTTATTTTTAGAGTTTTATCTGACCTGATTTGAGGAGATTTGACAGAATATTTGAAGCTGCAAATCTTTTTGAATCATTTTTTTTAAAAGATATGTCACAAAAAAAATTTACAGATATGATATATTTTTAGAAATGCTTCAAACATTAGAAGAACTTATCAGTAATGCATTGTCTTGATAAAAGTATTCATACTACTTGAACAGCAAAAAACTTCAGTGGATTTTACTTGGCTTTTACTTGATGGACTAACACGGAGAATGGAATAATTGTGACATAAAAAGGAAAATGAAGAGTTTCAAAGCTATTCTTTGTGTGAAAAGTAATTTGAGCAGATAACAGTAAAAATAATATGTTGACAGAAAACTAAAACACCTAACACACCAGTCTCACTGTAGAAAATAGTGGTGGCATCAACATGCTGGGGTGGGAGGGTGGGGGTACACAAAAGTTTGTGGTTAGGAGGTGACACAACATGAAAGGATTCAAGAATGCATTTGAAAGAACTGGGTATTATATAGAGTGCATAATATATAGATTACTACATCTCACCTTGTCAATCACATTGCAGATAGAGATCAAACACAGAGAGGCAGAGAGAAGACACCCATAACCGCATTTACCACACCTACCTGCAAATGTGGAGCTCCACGCCTGTGATCTGATGCACCATTTCCTGTGTACGTACACATTCTATCATACAAAGAGAAACGGGGCAGAACTGAACTGACAGGTGCAGGTAAGATGGCAAAACGCAAAGAAAAGATAAAGCCACTTTGACACCGAGCAGCTGAAAGCCTTTGAAGAGAGTCTCACAAACAGAGTTGCACCCTGATGAATTCAGAGGAAGAAGGAAGGGAGGTGGGGGGGTGGAGGGGGTTAGGACAAAGGCACCGAGCCACATCGGCAGGGCAGGGTTTGAGAGCAGGACAGGACATCAAACAACATCTACAACTTCAGACGCGCAAATACGTGGTGTAAGTCTAACTTTACGTTAGACTTACACCACAGAAAACTTGTGAGGCTTGGCGGTTGTATGCTTTCTTTTATAGAGACAGAAGCGATGACATGACTTGCACTTTGTGCCTTCGCGTTCACAGTATGACAGGCACAGTGACTAATGTCCTTTCATCTTCACCTCACACTTTTGCTGGTCATTAAAAAAATTAACTAATTCATTAGATGCTTTGCCAATAGAAAAGACACGAAGAAAAGGAACGCCTGCAAAAGCAATCTCAATGCAACCTTTTCCTAAAGCCACAGGGATAAAAAAAAAAAAACAAACAAACACAATCTACGCTTGGAATAAGTTTCCTTAACGCATAGAGAAAACACATTTCATCTTAATTTAGCAATAGGTTTCTCTACTGCCAGTTGTTGTTTCCCTCCCTTCCTCCTGTCAACACTGCATCTAAAGAAATCCTGCAATGAGGCCACTGCCAGAGCTTCTATTTTAAGAAGCACCAAGCTCAGAGAAACTCTAAATAGCTTAATAATTGACATGATGCTCAATCACAGCCTTCACTGAGCCGTCCTGCTACCTCACCTCATCGAGGCCTGACATCATCAGACAGGTCATCTCATAAAATGAAGTCAGGACTTTCCAGTAAAACATTGGTGACAGCATCACCGAAGGCTATGTCATCCTTTCATGCCCTGTGAATTATCAGCGTGAGTTCAGATGAGCAGGGAAAGCAACTTTTTAAGCCGTATTTGCGCCGTGCTGTCAGAGCTGCAGTGTGATGCTCAATAATTTAGCATGCAGATCTTTTTTTATGTCTCAGTGGCTGTGCATTCCACAGAGGCCACCTGTTTTAAGGGAAGCTTATAACGGGCTACTGTATAAACAAACCCATTGAAATCCACTGCGGATAACGAGACTTCTGGTTTTAACATTTCTTACTACACATCACCAACACGCACAGCTTTATAGACTGTGGCATTTCTGACTGGCACCGCATACCACGCACATAGATGTCAGAAACATGCATTCGAATCTGCATCAAAGCTGAAAGCCAAAGTGTCAAAGACAAACCGTGACTCTCCGCCTCCATTCCTGGTGGTCCTGATGCTGCCGCGGGAGTCACTGACCGGGGGATGCCGCTCCCTGTCGCGCCCGGAGCGGATCCAAACACCTGCCTCCCCTGCTCTGTTACTTCCTTCTTCCTTCCAGCACTGCTCGTCTCGCTGCTGTCCTCCCTCAGCCTCCTCCGGCAGCAGCCTTGAGATCCAAGTTCACCGAAATCTTTTTTTTTTCTTCTTCTTTACTTCTGTTGCTGTTACATTTGCCTCGCTGCCACTCTGTTTTCAGACTGAGATGTGCCCGTTTTGTCCGGTGTTGGGTGCTCGCCGATCCGCCTCCTCACTCGGGAGGAACCGGGCCACATGCTGGGCCCCTCCCACCCCAGATGTGATGTCACGGTCTAACTCACCTTTTAACTTTTCTCAACACTTAAATGCATCTCAGAGCAAATAATGCAAATTAAAGTATTTTTGTATGGCAAGCGAATGCTTTTCTTTTTATGTGCTTGAGTATGTTTATTTTTTTTTTTAAAAAAACCTATTTTTACATTAGTGTCCTGTAATTCTTTAACATGCTTTTTTTAAAATGAATTGAGTCCGTATAACTTATTTTGTGCCGCTTTGTCACACACAAATATATATTTTTAATACACAATTACTGTGACTTAATGCAGATTTTTTTGTTTTCGACAGATATTTACATATTTGCATAGAAAATAACTAATCAGAGCAATTTTATTTTTGATCTTAGCATGACAATTTGCCACAAACACACATTTTCTAAATTCCTGTTAGGCAGTGTCTAATGACATCACCATGGGATGACAGCATGTGAAGTCTTAGAAAATCAAACCAGTTAAGAGTTGTAATTTTGATACCGCAAATAGAAATACAGTAAAAGTATCCTACTATAAGACAAAACATGGTGACAAAACAAGACTGTATGCAAGCTATAAATATGTAATATTTCGATGTAAAATAGAAATAAAAACAAAAAACAACTCACAAAAGTCACAACTTTATTGCACCTTTTTACTTAAATGTATTGTGGTAAGAGCTTCTTTCATTATGAAAGTTCCCATTCCTGGTCAGAAAAAAATTTACGGTGCAAAACACAGAATTGTTGCAAACATTCACGCTAAACGTTCCTCTGTGCCTCTTTGAGAGTCATAGCCTACGTTATGATTTCACAGTTGACAAAAAAAAAATGTCCTACAGAAGTTAAGACCGCTTCAACCTCTCCTGCTCTGTATACAGACTACAGTGACAGAGGAGAACTTGCATGAAAACAGGTAAGTCTTATACACAAACACGTTGCAGGTAAATTCTCAAGTCAACATCCATCAACTGAGTATTAGCACATTAAAGATCTTTCTTTTTGTTCTTTAAATTAGATATTTATAACATTAAATCCTATAGGTGTTGTAGCCAATTCAAGGCAACATCTCTAAAATGAAAAGAAATGCATGGGCAAATCTTTACAGCATTTAAGGGTAATACAGGTAGCACAAGACGGACTGTACAGTCTTCTACGTTGGCAAAGCGTTTTGATAGAACAGGTTTTTCTACGCGTTTGTGCCCCCCTCCCCGACAGTACCCTAATTTGAAATCGTTTGTATAAAACAGTTTCTACAAGATGTACAGGATGCAAATGTGGTGGTCCAGGTAGAATGGTTGCGCTGAAATGAAACAGGAGGAGGAAGGAAGAAGGCAGGTGGATCTGGACACAGGGTAGACATGGGATACATGAGGTCCGGGTTCCTGAGTCGCAGCCCAGTTTTTACATGACTGGCGTGATGGTCACAAAATTGCATAGAGATAAAAAGAAACGATCACATCCAATTCTGATGCAGTCTCTAAAATAAAATACAAAAGTGATACTTATTGTGGGAGAGTTGTTGTAGAGAATGAGAAGGTTCCATTTCCACACACACACACACACGAGGCCTCCGGACAAACAACTGAGATGCTCAGTTTTAGAAAAAAAAAAAAAAAAAATGTAACTGATAAAAAAAACAACCAAAAACACAGACCTTGTTCAGTCATGCATATATACAAAAAAACCCTGGCAATTTCAACCATTATTTTACCAACAATGAGCAGGCAAAATTTGGTCCAAAATAATAATAATAAAAAAAAATGACAGACATCACCAACTTAAAACCATTTGGGGAATATGTTTTATATATATATATATATATATATATATATATAATTAAATTAAAACACTTAAATGCCTGAATAATTTGGTTTAGAATATATCAAGGAGGAAGGTTAAAACAAAGGTCACTTCTTTACTGTCTAAACTTGAGAGCCCTTATGCCTGCAGAGACCGCGTCAAAGTCGGACACAAGACAGCCAAAGTGTTACAGTGTGAACTCCTCATATTTATACGGTGTTTATTTCATTTCAGAGCAGTTTTAACACAGCAACTAAGGCTTAAAGAATATGGACACTTACCAATTAAAGTGACACAGATATATGAGGATTTTTTTTTATGTTGTTAATGAGCCAACAAAGGCAACACTTTCATATTTCATACTTTTGGGCTGGTCAGACCATCAGTGGGGATGGCTTATGGCACAAATTGTTCTCCTAAATTGGGGAAACGGTCTTCAGCACAGCAAAGATGAAAACAGGAGAAAGAGGAGGAACAGACGTTTGGTTTGCAGTGTGGCTTGTCCAGCTTTCCCGTCGGCGAGACCTCAGCGTCGCACTCCGAAAACTCGTTTCCCTCCGGGTGTTACCGACCACTTGTTCCGCCTGTCCTGGATCTTCTGGAAGATGCTGCTGCTGCTGCTCCTCCACTTCTCTCTTTTGTAGTTCTTAACTTTCTTCACCTGAGCATTTAATAAAAAAATAATAAAAAAGGAGGTCTTCACACCCAACTAAGACTGACTTGTTTTTCAGTTAAACTATATGGTGCATGTGTCACATTAAAGATGGAAAATGTTGGTCATTTTTTTATTTTTTATTTTAAGAATCATAAACATGGCGGGGTGTGTGTGCACTTTTAAGAGCCAATGCACAACACTGGTTTCCCTCAATTCTTTCCTCACCTTTCCTCTGTCAAAGTCCTCATCCCACTCATCAATCACCGTGTCACACATGGCACTGCGGACATCTTCAATCGCATCCCTGCTGACAGCAGAGACTTCGCCATCCCAGCCGAGGACTGGAGCGAAAAACACACCGACTTGTTAAAGCGTTCCAAATTTTTATTTCCAAACACTGTGACTTCGGGTTTACACACCTTTGGCTCCATAGGCTTTGTTTGTGGAGTTCTTGAGAAGCTCTTCCACAACGCCGCTGCTCTTTTTCCCGTCCCAGCCCGCAGGAACGACGTGGTTCGAGGTGCTCACCGGAGCGCTTCCTTCGGCCGCTGGAGCCTTGCTGCGTTTGTAGCCATCCCTCACCTGGCTGTCCCACACGACCACCGAGGCTTATCATCATCATCAGAGAGAAAGAGGGAAGTCAGACGAGGCACTGACCGGTAAAATGTATGTTATTGACTTCTGGTGCAATACTGAGTCACCAAACCAACTGTGTTTATTATCTTTCAATATTTTGGATAAATGGTGCAGCACAATATATCCACTCACAATCAATTGTAAAAAAAAAAAAAAAAAAAACAGATATATCTACGTCTAAATTTGCAATTACAGCTGCAATTAGCAGTTGATAAATAAACAACAATAATTTGTCGACATTAATATTTTTAGATGCACATGAGT
>NW_015114813.1:33136-99108 GCF_001443285.1 Poecilia latipinna
ATTTTTGGAAAAAAGGTTAAGCAAAATATTTCCACAAACAAAAAAATTGAAAAAAAAAAAAAAAAAAAAAAAAAAAAAAAAAACAGATATATCTACGTCTAAATTTGCAATTACAGCTGCAATTAGCAGTTGATAAATAAACAACAATAATTTGTCGACATTAATATTTTTAGATGCACATGAGTGTAGTTGATTTCTTATTCACATCAATTATTTTTTTAGCCACTTCAAATAAAAAAGTGAGATATAAGCAGGTTTTTTTTTTTCCCCCCCTTTGGAATCACTTTCATGTCTGAACCAAGACCTATTTATCTTTATTTTCAGTTCAGTCTCATCTTAAGCTGACAGCTTAAGAAGCTATTTTTCTTGTAAATATAAAAATAAGTGCATTACTGAAGCTTTTTTATTTAAGGAAATTTGACTGTTTAAATGATGAAATAAAAAATGTGGCATAAAATGAATCATTACGTTGTGCAACTGAGAAGCTTAACTGAGGTTTTCTGTCAAAAATAGCTCACCTGTGCTTTCTTTGCCAACTTTTCTGTCCTCTGTGGAGAACTTTTTGGAGGCAGGTTCTTTTGCTGACTCATCTTCAGAGCATTTTCTCGCTCCTTGCTGCTCTTCTTCTAGCTTCTTCTTTTTCTTCTTTATAGTCAATTTATTGTTCACCTTTATTAAATCTTCTGCATCGTGACAGATGTCTGCAGTTTTCGTCTCCGGATCCCTGTTGGAGCACACAGGACTTTAGGAATTCCTTAAAGCAGATGGGAGGGATGCGTCTGAATCGACTCTAAGTTTGTAAGGCAGAGCAAATTAAACATTTATAAAGACGAGCAACTGATGTGCAGCACTTTATGAAGAGCTGAGTAATGAAACATAAATCACACGGGATCCGTTTCACAAAACGAAACTTTGCTGGAAGTCTCAAAGCTTTAAGCAAGTGCTTAGAGCTTGCTAGAAGCCAAAGTGGCTGATCAAGCTGACAGTTTGATATGGAAATGCTAAAAAATAAATAAATAAATAAATAAATAAATAAAAAGATCATTTAAATTTATAAATTTGCACCCACCTTTCTGATGTGGGGCATCTGGAGTTTATTTCCTGCAGAGACGCCTCCTGTTCAATCGTTTTCTTCTTTTTCTTCTTTTTTCTCCTCACAGATTCAGCTTCCTGTGGTTTCTGATCTGATGGCTCTGCATCTGAATGAGGCGTGAGGCTCCATAAGCCGCTCCGACACCAATCCTCCTCTTGATTCGAAACGTCCAAATGTGACTGGACGAACTCCCTCTCTTCGGTTTTTTCCCCATCGTCCCCTTCGAGTTTCCGCTTTTTCTTCTTCTTTCTCTTCTTCTTGCCATTCTTCTTTTGCGCCAACTCTGAGGGGCTGGACTGTGTGGAAGGAGCTGAGGATGGAAAAGTCTCTTGATCATCCTCCACCTCGGTGTGTCGCCTTTTCCTCTTCTTTCTCTTCTTCTTTGGGCTGACGTTTTGAGCCAGAGGGTTGAGGTCTGGCTCTTGAGCTGCGGGGCCGAGGTTGCTGGAAGACTTGGGGCTCGTTGGGTTTGGACTGTGAAGGCCATTGGTTTTGTGAGAAAGGCTGGCTTTTGGTTTTTGCAGTGTGGAGAAAAGTGGCTGCTTATGAGGTCCACATGAGTGGGAAAAAGGTGATAACTGGTCTTTAAGTGGATTAAATGGACTAACTCTGGGGGGAAAAAGAAATATAATGAACAAATGTAAGTCCCGGAACAAGACACGTGGGAACTGAAACAAAAATGCGGATTTTAACATACCTGTCAGTGTGATGGGCTGAGGCGACGGCTGGGGATTTAAGTTGATTTTGATGTTTAGGGTCGGTGGGCAGCTGCTTTGGCGAATGGCGCAGAGCATCAATGTTGCTCAGACTCTGACTGTAAGCCTGCAGTTATCGACATAAATAAAAACTTGGTGGTCTAAAGAAAAATAGCCATGAATGTGACAAAAAAAAAAAAAGGAAGAAAAATCATATCAGGAAGACGGGTGTGGAAGAGACAAGATGGCGGGAAGAATGCCAGGAAGAAAGGGTGTGGCAGAGAAGAATTAGAAATGGTTAGAAAAAAAGGGGAGCTAAAGAAAAAGAAGAGAAAATCTAACATGGTTGATTAGACAGATACAGCAGGCAAAAATCGATTATTACACAAAATATAAAAAAAAAAAAACTTGAATATTTGCCTGTAATCATGCTCAGGGATCATAGAAGACTCACCTTCTTGGCTGAGAGAGCCAGTTTCTTGGCAGGCGGTGGTGACATGATGCTGGTGGCCTCAGATGTGATGTTGTTGAGCGCCGGGGGTTTTAACTTGGCCGTCTTCTGTTCCTCTGTGCTCTGAGAGCGCTCCACGCTCCGGGCCGGAGAGGCCAAGCTGCTGGAGCCTTTCCGAGGCGTGGAGGGCGTCTCTCTTATCGGCTCGCTTTTTGGACCAACGGACTCCTGGCAAAACAAAGATGCAGGTAGTCTTGCTTTTTCCTTAATGTCACGCAAAAGTATTGCTGCACCGTTCCCTTTCATCCATTTTACTATATACAAAAACAAATAAAAAATAATTAATATCTATCAATCCAAACTGACAGAGTCTGAACTATTTTTAAGTCTTTCGAAAGATTCTCAACTGGAATAAGCAAAAAAAGGGAAAAATATTTGCAAGTTCTTTGATGGAGATAAGAGCTAAAAGGAGAAACAAGGAATTAATAATTTTGCACATACCTAAAGCCCTCATATGAGAAATCTGGATTTAATTATAATTAAGATAATTAGATAGGATTTTTTATAACATAGCAGAAATCCCACATCCCATTTCACTTGTCAATAATGAACTACTTTTTGTTCCAATTAAATTCATTAAAGTTTGAGCCTTGGCACTATATCTTTTTATCTTTATATCTGTCCTTGCAATGTCAGTATCTGCAATATTCATATAGAAAAATACTGTTTGGAGTAGGAGTGAAATGATTAATCAGATTAATCATTTATCAGAGTAATATCAACTAAACGAGTAATCGATTAGTTGTTAACTGGACCATAAAAAAGGCCAACTGCTTAAGAAAGAAAACAGAGAAGTAAGAAAAAATAAAAAAAATATATTTTTGAAAACATGTTCTATCTAGAACTAAAGTGGTTTAGGCTTCACCTTGTTCAAGTTCTGTAAAAAAAAAATAAAATAAAAATAAAAAAAACATTTCTGCCATTAAGCACCTTAGACATACACTGTATTAATAAGCTTCTTTTTTTAAAAACTACAGAAGCACCCTTAACTACAAATGATCAAAGGAATGCTTTGTTATGGCACTTTAGCCAATAACATGTTAATTTTCTTATTTAATTACTTGTTTATTTGCATTTTGCAACGTACGTCTAATATTGTATGCAAAGGCTTAAGCGGTTAAATAAAACAAAAAACAAAAAAAAACAAAAACAAAAACAACAGAAATGTGCCAATCCAATTAATCAATAAAATAATCAATTACTCAAATGATAGTTAGCTGCAGCAATGTATAGATAGTTTAGAGGGCGATAATTGTTGGCTCATGCATGTCAAGTGTTCTGAACTTTGCATTGTTCATACTAATGTGATATTTAGCCAACTGGATGGGGTCTCAACACTGTCCAAAATGCTATAGACAAAATGTCATTGTGGCAATATTTACCAATATTATCACTTTCACAGTATTTTCATATATTCTTAAGCTCTACCCCAACATGACAACATTTTCAGTGGCTATTGTACCTTTGAGTCAGTCGTGTCAGCAGAGGAAGAGTCCGACAAAGACTTGAATGAGGTAGATGCTGCCATCCCTCTGCCCTCGCCGCTTTGTTTTTTGTCCCCCTCTGTCCTCGTGACTCCGTTGCTGGAAGGTGTGGGCGTGGTGCTGCGGGACTGCGCCTGGCTCTGAGGAGAGGGCTTCTTCACCTTCTTGAAAGGCTCCTCTATGACCGTGGGTCCGCCCGGCACCTTTGGCGCGCCGTTGGACGACGACGACGACGTCCAGCTGGAGAGCCTGGACTGCGGCTGGGAGTTCACGCCGTTCCTGGAAACGGGCAGACCCAGGCCGCCATCCATAGACTGGATCTTGCGCAGCTGTGCAGGCTCAAGTTTCTGAGGAGGAGAGTCGGTTGTGAGGAAATGAATCCACTGAAATTTAAAGGAGGCAGACGGCAATAACGTCGCGAAATGTTTTTGACACCTTGGCGACTTGTGGGGAAGAGAGCGGCCCGTTCAAGTTCGCTCTCTTTATCTGCTCGGACGATGCGCTGTTCTTCGCAGAATGCAACATTCCCTGCTTGGTGGTCTGACCGTCTGCATTCTTCTTTGACTCGGGGATCCTTAAGATATTGCGAGATAATTCAACACCGCCCCCGGTGGGTATAAACTCCTGTTTTGATCGGTTTCTGCTCTCTCTCACCTCAAGTAGAAAAGCACGTAAGCCTGCTGGTTCAAAACCACTTTGATGTTACTGGAGTGAACCATTGAATCATTCATCTGGTACCACTGCCCGTTGCTCGCCTGGAGGAAGGAAAGGAAGGATTAAACTTACACTAGACATTAATTCCTTAAATATAAAAGCAGGATGGCACATACATATATTTAAGCTTACCTTGACGTAGCAGTAGTAGTGACCAGCATGACAGCTGTACCCAGAATGCACCAAGACGGCATATAGACCGTACATAACGGGGTCGCCTGAGCTCTGAGACATGTAGGGGCGGATGTTTAGAAATTCTGGATAACCAACGTCCTACAAAGGAAGAAAATTAAAGAAATAAGACCATCCATCAATACGTAGGAGTTTCAATAAGTACAAGAGTATTACACTAGTAAAGTAATAAAAATCAATTAACTAAAGAGTGATGTTAACCTTTGTTATTTTTCCTCCGCTGAAGTTAGCAAACCTCTTCAGAGAGAGGGTGAGGACGTTAGATGTCCGGTGGACAGTGAAGCGCTTGGTGGCCGGCACCTTCTTTTTGCACCTGACGAAAACTCATTTAGCATCATCTCTTTCCAGAAATAAATGTTCAGAACAGAAGCCTAGCATTTCTTCACAAGCTAAAGATATATTTTTTTAAGCACGCCATCAGACTGAATAAATGCCACTCACTTGGCACACATGTAGGCATTCTCTCCACTCAGAACGTCTGGTTTGACAAACAGCTCCAGGGCTCGCACTATGTTTGCCGCTTGCTGGGAGATACAAACGCACATATTTACCGTGACGCCATCGAACGGTTTCATTTACATGGAAATAAATGTCTCATTAAATCACACAACAAACCCGGATCTCCACGGCAATGTCCAGGTAAGGGTCGTACGTGTCTGAGACACTTTTGCAGATGGAGCATTTCACTAAAAGACAACAAGCAAATGCAATAGAAAATGATTTTTGAGCTACTTTGGGTCAGTTTATCACAGAAAATCCAGATAACTATTTGATAAAGAATGAAGATTTATAAAAAAAAAAAAAAATAAATATATATATATATATATATATATATATATATATATATATATATATCTTATGTGGAAAATAAAAGCTGAAAGAAGAAAACACTACCTCTTGATCTGAGGTAACCTCCAAAGATCTGGTGAACCAGTGTTGTGGCTTGAGTTTGTCTATCGAGTCTACAAAACAGGAATGGAACAAACTGCAAACCACACAACAGCTTACAGAGCCAGACACCTTTAACAATAAGAATACGTACTTTGGGTATCCATTGAGACAGGCTTTCTGCATGGCGTCAATGGTGTAGCGCAGGAACTCATGGGCATCTTCTTGGCTTCCAAAGCGAAAATGTCGAGCAATTTCTGTGGGAAACAGAAGTGCTTCTTACTTTTCTGCCTCTTTAAACAATAAGCACGACAAATAATTTAGGTGGACTGGGAAACATGGCTGTTTCTCAGTGTGCAATGTTGAGTCAAAAAAGATTCCCTGCATGTAGTAACTCGCCACTGAATAAATGGAGTCAAAGCAGGCTGTGCAAGAAGTAACTGTTTTGGCTGAAAGATACATCTGGAAAAATAGCACAGTGCCAGAGCAAAGCACACACTTTTGACAATCACAAAAGTCCCATTAGGACACGAAATGTTTTAAAAGGCAAAACTATTTTTATGCTCTAAAACTAAGCGAAAAATATTTATTTTTGATTGTTTCTGATACTGTTAAATTAAAAGTGAACTTCCATGCAACTGGTGATGTATAAGATTCACTTTCATCAGTTTCATCAGCCTTACCAAGGATTTTACTTACAAAAAAAATAGTTAAATAAACATATGTCAGTAGCTTCTACAGACTTGCATCTTGTCCACACAACAAATCCTGCATTAGCGCTAATGTAGCCGCAAGATCTCTGTCCTTCTGTGGTCTCCTAATTGAAAAATGGGAGACTTTAAGCTGGTAGATTTATAATGTGTTCATCACCACATTCCCAGAACTATAACATCACTCAATGATGGAGAACTGAGTCACACCAGAGTGGGAAATGAGAGACAATGCACTTATGACCAAGCTTGTGCACTCATAGTAGAGAAGGGATGAAATCAGCAGGGAGTAGAGTTGTAACTGAGATTAGATACTGCAAAACTCAAGTTACAGAGTGCTTTCCCAGCTTTTAGCTAATAAAACGGGGACATATTTACATTTTAAGGCTAATTCTATGTGAGACATAAATTTATTTTCACCACATATTGGAGTTTTCTAAAGGCAGCAACTAAACATAAATGGAACTACGTATGAGTCCAGGTGGAGGGGAGGAGAAGCGGGTAGCTCGCACATTTTTGTGCTAAAGCAGCTCCTCTAAGCCTGCAGTCACAAGGAGACAGAAAGGGCATTGGGGAAGGAGGGAGTTAGGAGGTAAAGAGGGGGAGGGAGGGAGGCGCAGAAGACGGAGACAAGGTTGCAGCAGCACAAGGAGAAAGCAGAGGAAGCAGGGCACAAGGCTGCAGCGAAACTACAGCACATCAATGTAAAGCTCCGGTAATGTGCTGGAGTTCCTAATGGTTTCCAGCACATGTCAGACTTTCCACTCTGCATGTCTGAGCTGCTCAGAGAGACTCCTGCTGAGTTTACCAAGGGGAGTCTTACTTTTCAGGTCCCTGATGAAGGAGACGGGCTTAATGGCGTTGCCAGTATTGGCGAAGGCTTGGATGATATGGTTCTGCATTACACAGATCATACAGAAGCCTGACTGGTGGCCTGAAACAATAACAGAACATAGATACATTTAAAATCAAGTTTGTTTGCAACAAAAGCTTAAGAAAACGTCAGCAAAAGTATTAATATAAAACATTTTTCAAGCTAGTCAATGTCCAAACTGACACAGGTACTCACAGGCCCTACTGTGCTCCTTTGACAGCAGGTAGTTGGCGAGCGGCGGGGTGTAGGTGAGACACTGAACGGTGGAGTTGAGGAAGCAGGTGTTTCCAAGGTTGTGAAGACCAGCTCCCACCCTGTACACACGCTCCCACTTCAGATTGAGCTTGTTGCCAGGAAAGAGCATTTTCTGCGGGGCCGGGACCCCGTCGCCCTGGCTGCTGATCACATTTTCAGATGCTGATGGAGGAGAACGACACAAGACACGAGAGCTGAACTCTGAGAACAATTACCTTAAAACAACATGAGACATGGAAAACTGTAAAGAATCCTCCGCTGCGTTTGAAAGCTCACCTTGCCTCTTTATTTGAGCAGGCTCTGCGGCTTTCTGCCCCGCGGCGCCCTCGCTTCTGGGGTTGAGGATCACGTACTTGTTCTTCAGGCTGTCCAGCTGGTAGGAGAAGCCCTTGCTGGCGGGCTCAAACTCGATTTTCTGCAAAAGCACCTTCTTGGCGGAAGAAGCCAGCAGCTTGTTGAGATCGCCATCGTCGCCCGTCTCCTTCCGACCGGGTTTCAACGCCTCCTTGAGTTTGTCTACTATCGGCATCGTTGGAACATTACTGCAGAGAACCAAGCGCAGCATCGCATCAGAGTAGGTGGCGTCGTTTTAGTAGGTAAACACTTTTTGAAGGCATCTCGCTCGAGCTTAAAAATAAATCTGTCGTCGAAACAGAAGCCAAATTTGTCTCTCACTACTTTTGTTTAGATTTAGTTCAGTGGCTACCTGCGGAAGGAGTGTTTATTATAGGAGATAAGCCGAGCGGATCTGAAGAGCCAGCTGTCTCTTGACAGCTGTCCTCTATAGTAAGAGCAGAAATCAGATGCTACAAACATGTGGCAGGAAGAACAAGGGGCATTTGCAGCTCTTCACGAGGTGTAAACTATGGCTGCCAACTTACATCTACGCTAGTTTTTTTAATGTTATGTGTACTTAAATGTCTTTAAAAAAAAAAAAAAAAAAAAAAAAAAAAAAGAGTGATCTGGGGCAATAATTACAAAACCACACAAAAGCTATTAACAACACTACAAAAAAGAACAACAAGAATATAAAGGTGGAATATTTAGAAAATCACTAATGCACTGTAAAATTCTTTGACATAGTGAAACTACGGTCAGTTCTCATTCTTCACAATGCCAAAAATAAACGGTTAAAAAAAAATGTTCAAGACTAAGGAGAGGATTTACAAGTTGGGGGGAAATTCACAGTTTAAAATATACAAATTCAGAACTACTGGAAAATATCTTTTGAGTATCATTAAGTGGAGTCAAACTGAGGATTAATTTGAATATTGAACTTAGAAATGTCCAACATAAAACTGCTCAAATTACCATATAAACATGAGTATTATACAATATTATTATACAATTATTGTTGATGTTTGTCATTAGTGCTAGTTTGGATTTTTGGTGAAATTGAAACAAATAATGATTGTTTATTCACTAATGGGTTACTGATTAAATATGGGTCTATTTGTTAAATGTTTGTATTATGCATGTAATAAATATAAGATTATGTTTATGCTTCCACCCGCTAACTTGAACATGTAAAACAAAAGTTTTAACATCATGCTTCATGCTGCAAGTATTTTTTGTGCAAATTAAAATAAAAATAAAATGAGAAACCACTGCTGCCATCTCAAATTTTAAAAGAAAAACACCTGCAGATTCAGGAAAAACAAAATAGTTGCACTAAAAAGATCATTTAAAGTCTACATGTTATAGTCTGAGAGCCGTAGCTTTAAGAACTAAAATAATTATAGTCAATACTCTATAATAAACAAAACCAGGCACCCTTTGTTTTCTCATTTATTCGACTGTGTCACCGAGATCCCGTAAATGTGGTGAAGGCCTCTCAAAGTGAAAAGTGCCTTGTGCGGATGATGCACACACAGACACAGAAATTGTGCTCGTTAGAGTGGGCAGTGGCGTCATCAAGCAGTAGGAGGGCTGATCGTCCACTGTATGCACAAGGACAGCCTGACCTTCCCATGCAGCTGATACTGATACAAGTAAGAGGAACGGAGCCCATGGGGACCCAGGTAACTGCAGAGTGGGGAAGTATTACAAAAAAAGCAGGAAAGCTGATGTGAACTACAACACAGCTCTCAATACATCATGGCAGTGTAGAGACTTTTGGAGCTACACACCAGACAGAGCGGTAATCGCCGTTAGCACAAGTACCTCACAGGAATTGGGTGCCAGTTTGATTCTCCAAGTCCTACAGGGTTTCATTTGGACACTTACGTTCTCCACAGTCCAACAACATTTACATCATGTAAACTTGTTATTCTAAGCTATCTTTAAAGACTGTGTGTGTGTTTGTGTGTTAATGCATAGTAGTTTGTCTCAGAGTCAACGTAGTGATGGACAAGAAACTTGCCTTGGACATGTGAGAGCTTTAAGCCGTCTTAAAAAAAAAAAAGATCATCGTTCAACAGTAGGCAATGATCACATTAGGAAAGCAAATAGTCCTAATATCATCGCTGATTGTTGCAGTGACAATATCAGTTACAATTAATCCCATCTCTGCTTTTTCCCTTAATCACAATGTTCCCGTTGCTCTCCGTCAGCCTCACCCTTTAGCTTCAATCAAGGGGATTGAAAACCCATCAGACTGGCTAATTTTATTGTTCAGAAGAACATGATGAATGTTCTATGAAACAACCAATTACAGCATCAGTCATTTTAAACTATGATATATTGAAACTACAATGAGTTTCAATATCTCATTATCTCAATACCAGCTCACATTGAATATATTAATTTATTGGATGAGGCTTTTGTCCAATTCTTTGTGCTTGTTGGTTATCGATGTTTTAATCATTACCATCCATAATAAGGGATCAATTGAGCACTACATTACACAAAAATAGCGACATTAGAGGTGAGTTAGTGTTATCATTTTGGCATTTTTACCAAAGTTTTAGGTCAATATGCGAGTTTAAACTTGATCATGATAATAATGATAATAATAATAATAATAATAATAAAATGCAACAACCATGCATAGAAAATGAAATGTACTCATGTCAAAGTGGCAACAACTCTGATTCAAGTATGTAGTTTGGTTTTGTATAAGAATTAAACACACAGGTTTTTGCAATCACAAAAACATGTGCTTACACCCACTGTCCCCATTCCAGGCATCATCTCAAGATGACTATTAGTTTAATCTGAATGGAAGTACAAACCCCCTCATTTTTATACAAAAATCTTTTGAGTTAATTTTTAAATCAATCACTATTACCTAAAAAAACAAAAACAAAAAAAAAACTGCTGATGCAGAAAATTACATATTTTAGAAACATTTGTGTTCAATGAAGACTGAAGGGTAAAAGTGAAATGTAATTTTCATTTTATGCCGTTTCACATTGTTTCTCATTGAACCACGTTTTACTACGCTCAGACTGGGCAGCTGAGATAAGGCTGAGATTTAATCTTAACATTTATGGCTGTCATTCCTCAGTAACAAAATACTTATTTTAATTTTTATTATTACGTGAATAAAATGGCTTCTTAAAATATAAAAAATAATAAAATAGATCTAAGAAGATTTTTTTTTCTTTTTTTAGCCTATCCAAGGTCAAGATTCCATCAAAAAATGTAAAACATATATAGAATAACAAAACATGACATTTTGGCTCAATGACGAGCAGATGCAAGTAGATTGACTAACATTTATTTAACTGGTAAAAAGGCAAAAGATTTGCCAAATATGTATTGAACATGACGTCACTGTAGCTGTCTTAATCATGATCAGGGTATCATTTATTTAGACTTTCAAAACATTTTAACATATGGGTCAGAAGAAATAAGGAGGAATTCAATTATAACATAATCACTGCGAAAAGTGATTTTACTGTTTCCACTTGCACATTTAGATATCGTGTTAAAATAACTATGCTACCATTCACACACACCGTGGGCAATCCAGCCTACTATTTGTAGTTTTATCACTTCTTTTAATATTTTGTTGCAACTGACTGTAAAAATCTCATCATATTCTCTTCAGCTACAATTGTGTCATTGTACAAAGTCACACAATCCCTGCTTTAAAAATAAAACTGTCCTATTATCAAAAAGGCCCTTCTGTAAACCAGTTGCAACTGAGTTCAGTAACATTTAAAAATGCTGTAACGTTAATGGATACTGTAACTCCAGAAGCAATTAATCTCAACCATACCATCAGTTAATGGAACTTGATTTCATTCATCAGCATCACATTAAATTACTAATATTATCCCAACACCCCCAGTCAATAATAATAATTCTAATAAATTACATTTAACAAAATCTGGTGAAAATGCAATGTTCTATGGTAAAATACCTTTTAGCTGAATAAATTATTACCTTAGAAATTTCCCGTATTTAACAGAAATTAATGAACGTAAAGTGCTCCTTGTTTTAATTTTAATATCTATATATATATATATATTCCTATTTTTTGTGATCTTTGGATCATGTGAAAGATATTTCATTGGTGGTAAAAAATAAATCAATTTGTTTTGACGTGCAACTACTGTAAAAATACAGTAGAGGTGAGAATAAAAATCATATAATTATCTGGCATATGCGCTAAATAAGTTTGGTGTCATTTAATTTTCATTTCATCAGTAATACTGAAGTTACATGACTGCTGCTGAGAAGCCACTACAGTAAGCTCGCTTAGCAATCCTCTTCGCTTACCAATTCTAGCAACGTGTCGTTTATAGAGTTTATTTATTTAGATAATTATTTAAATTGATGAAGCGTATACATAGCTGAGGCTTGAACAGCTTGTGTTAACCATCTGGACTCAGCACTCGGCGGCAGTCATTTCAGCTTCCATGCTAGCTTGCTAACTGTCGCTCCCAGCAGCTTTTGGCCTGAATGCTTTAAAACACGAAGACATGTCTTAGCTTAACAACTACGCTACTCTATTTTTCGGTATATTGCCTCTCTTCTGAAGTCCGTCTCGTTTTGTACAGTAGTGCGTAACGTTGCTGGCGGAGTCAAATTTAGCCATCGAGCTAACTTAACGTGGCGACAACCTCCTGCCTTCCTGAGCGCTGCAATGTGGGTTAGCATGTAGGAGTCCAGATTGCTAACAGTCTCTGACAGCCGCATTCATGAGTATAGGTTTGCAACCAGACCTACGATAAAAACACACAACATGCATTACATAAACTCACGCATTTGTTCGCTCACCTTTGGTTTAATCAGCCAAATATTTCTCAACAGGAGTATGCTCTCTCAGCTGAAGCTACCGAATCTGGTATTTTTTGCCCATGCTGCATTATGAGGGGGCGGGGTCAGGATTGACAGACAAGAATCAGGAACCTATCACGACACAGACAGTACCATCACACAAAATGTTTGTCCAATCAGCGCTTAAGATGACGTTGGGCGCTCGGCAGAGAGCCACACGTGACTTCCAGTTCTCGCTGTTTACCATTGACGCAATCCGTGCGATGGATGCTTGACAAGTTTTACTGTGACAAAAGAGCAAAAAACGTGTGGAATTGATGGCAAGCGGTATTATCATATAGTAACTGGAGGAAACTGTTCTCTGCAGATGTCCAAAATCTAATTATTACTACTTAACAGTAAGATTTAATCCTTCAAAAATGTAACTCATCATGTACAAAAAAAAAAAACACTAAAGAAATATTGAAAGTCATTATTTTAAGAATAAAATATACTTCTACTTATGTTTACATATCTTCATATAGCTAGCTACTGTCCTTCTACCCACAGAGAACATGTTTTGTGAAATACACTTTTACTAGAGAAATTTGCATCTCAGACATGACCCCTAACAGATATTTATTTCATGGATTTAAATATAAAATACGCAGCATTCAGTTAACATGACACATGTGATTTCTACAACTTTTTGTGTAATCATGATTTGGAACAATCTAATTAGAAAACCGATGTAAAAAAATAAATAATTCTGACATATATAAGCCACACAAGTGTAAATGGCAGAACCAGAAATTCAATTCTCTGGAAGAACATCCATCAAGAGAATGTCCAGCCATCTGTCTCTGACCTAAAGCTGTAACATCGTTGGTTATCCAACAGAACAATGATGTGGACCCCACCTGCTCCTTCGGCTCTTGACCCATTTTATTGGATAGCAATAAAAGCAAACATGTTTCTTTGGATAGTAAAGATTACTGATTTAAACTTATGTTTTCAAATCAGAAAACAAAAGATCCTGCTATGTTTACTTCAACCATGTGTTGAAGTAAAAAAAGGCAGATAGCAAAGGTTTTGCTGAGTGTGAGAAGTGTAGATGGCACCTGATGCTTGAAATAGAGTGCAAACTTCACCTACCCATAACCCGGCTGCAAATTATACTTGGTGTCTGGAAGGCTAGATGAATGAAAAGCCATTAATATAATATATCATGGAAGAATGATATGAAGTGTGACCTGAAATGTTGACTATGAATATTAATAACTCAATATTTATGTGTAATATACATATATATTTGCCATATATGTCATTAAATATTGTGAAAACAGGCATTAAACTTGAGGATTTTTTTCAGATATCCTACAAATGATTTTTGCATAACCATCTCAGTTTTGGAAACATTAAATTACTATTTGTACAACTGGAAGTCTTGATTTAAATATACATCTAATTTAATTCTGACATACAAATGTCATTCGGAAAAGTTCTCGACAGAAATCTGGTTCGATTATATTCTACACTGGCCTGCCATAAACTCTGCATCATTGAACTGAGAAAAGTAGCAACCATAACTGGTTCATTACCACTTTAATATCTCCGATTCCCTGTGCAATTTCCTGTTCTTCAAAGACTCTTTAGTTGGATAGCTATAAACATATTCAGTGCTCATTATCGTTTTATTGTAAGTTAACTGTATGTTTATTTATAACATGATGGGTAAACCCAATAGTTTTAACGCACTACTCTACTAAAATGAGTTAAAATGATGAATAGTAAAAAAAAAAGTAAAAAAAAATCTCAAATAAACTGCTCTTCTGGACACATGATTTGCCTCGTGAGGCTTGATTTTCTGTGTTTTTGTCACTAGGGGGCAGCATTTTGCTACCACAAGGTCCATTGTTCCATTCGGATTCAAACTGCTTTCCTGAGCAATTAGTTATCACAAGGTCACGCTTAATTTCTGCTTTTACCTGAAATGAAAGAATTTAATCTTTCACACAAATGCTTAATTCTTGCATCGACACTGAAATAATCAATATCCAGCACATTAACACAGCATTTACATTTTAATAGCCAAATGTACAAAAACGGTCAGAGCTGGACATGCATGCAAAAATCTTTTGCCTTCAAAATCCCATGTGAAACCAGCACAAGATATCACATTGCAAAACACAGAAGAAAAAAAAAATTATACAATTTTATATTAAAGTCAAGTGACAACTCAACTATTAAAATTCTTTTCAGCATTTATGCAAAAAAAAAAAAAAAGATTGGTTACAAAACCTCAATATGTAACAACCCTAAAGGTTGAGTTAGACATTTAACACTGATCTCGTTTGTCATTTTTAATACAAAATCTGTATATTAAACTAATAAAAAATTTGTTTTTCCATATTTTTATCAGTGACATTACTTGCCAAAAGAATGATCAGTATGTGCGCTTCTTTGTATAGAAAGTTTGAATAAATGTGTCCCTTGCCCATTGAAAGTGTTTGTAAAAACAAAATGGTTCTCAAAGTGCATTTTTCTCTGTTCTGATAGGTGGGCAGGGGGCTGAGGGGTTGCTATAAACTTGGAACGCCGTGAGAAAATTTCAAGTTTCTGAATGCTGCATTAAACATTTCCATCCCACTTTAAATAAAGCAAATTTAATTCATTACAGATGTGAAGCACATGAGGATAAATACTATAAAATGGTAACCTAAACAGATTATTTCAGCTGGAGAATAAGTGGTTGACGAGGAAGTGCTTCAAAAAAGGTTGAAGTGGGGAAAGGTGCAGAGTTTTTCATAACATGCAACCTGAAGTAAGTAATAGCTTTCCTCTTTCCAGAGCTCTCACACAACAATTAATAATAAAAAAAGTCTACAAGGATTTTTTTTCTTTTTAATTTCTTTGTATGTGTGTGTGTGCGCGTGTGTGTATGTAAATGTGTGTTGGAACATTTAAATTGCAACAATCTTCAGACTGTTCCACAAAAGAGGAGTTATGGATCTTCAATGTCCAGGAAATCCTTTCTGGGTGGCACGCTGCCTCTGTACCAGGCGCACGAATCATCGTTCCTTTTGATGCAAGCGAAGTGCTTGGCTTGCTCCCCGTTCACCGTCTTCTCAATCACCCAGTCTGTCCAAAGGCACTCCGTCGGGCTGTTGATCATGCAGGGGATGGAGGTGCAGCGGATGATCTGAGGGTTTTAAAAGAAAACTGTGAGGAAAAGCTGCTTTTAGATATAGTTTAAATTTATCAGAACAAGAGAAAGCTTTTGTACCCTGCAGTCGCAGCCGGTCTCATAGCGTTGAGTCAGGCTCTTCTTCTGCATGGCGCTCAGTGTCTCCCACTGCTCAATGAAGTCACACAAGGTGATGTGCATCGTCCCATCGGTCTCCAGTTTACCTACATTTAGGAAAATAATGTAAAAGAAGAAATTCTAAATGTCAAAAAGGGACGTACAGATCCATTTTGAACAACGTTTCAAATGTCAAAACACATAGTTGGAGATGAGGCAAACGTAATACCGGTGATGAGGTACTCCTTCTTTCCGACAGTGTCCAGAGTCACTCCACACACTGCTGAAGTTGGTGCAGTGTAGATGGCATCGATATCCTGAGTGGGACCTTTGAACATCTGGTGATTCAAACAGCGAAAAGCAGATTTACTATACTGATTATTTGTAGTCATAAAGAGAATCAAAACAGTTTGTCCTCATACCTTGATCTGTTTGACATCAAACCGGATACGTTTGATGGGATTTCCGTAGACATCGTTGCCGCTCTCAACTTCCTGCATTCCAACAACCTTTGCCCTAATAACTAAAGACAGACACACACACAGCAACCCAGATGAGCAAATTTTATTTCAATAAGGACAAAAAATGACAATGCTTGGCTAAATGTGAACAGTATATTTTTTTATATTTCAACAACATATCTGAAGACATCATCGCCACCATTTCGTTTGGCAAGCAAAGACAAAGAAGTCGGTTCAGATCAAAGATGCATTATAGTGACTTGAAATCTGATCTCCACAGATGCTACTCATCTAATCTGACTGAGGTGGAGTTGCAAAGAAGAATAGACCAAAAAATATATATATATTCAGAGTCTATATGTGCAAATATGGTAGAGACATAGCCCCAAAAAGTTGTACAAATAATTGGACTTGAAAGCCAATTTTATAACTAATGAACATAGGATGAGCTCAATTCACAAAAAAAAAAAAAAGAAAAGTTCGGGATACTTATAAAAATATTAAAAGCATCAAAGCTTGTTTGTAGAGTTTTGAGTAGCATAAACATTCAAGGGGCAAACATTTGCAAGGCACTGTATATCTGAGGGCTCACATGTGCCAACTGCTGAGAAGACAGAAGCACATGAGTGTTTCATCAGCTGCAGTCAAAGAGAGGAATGTGTGCTGCCTGCTTGTAGGTTCTCAGGCCTAGTTAGGAGGAAGCCAGTCAGCAGTCTTTGAAAAGCTGAACAAAATATCTTCCCTTTTGCCTGCCTGCAGGCCTCTTTCTATCGGCCGGCTTTGCCATCTGGATAGAGGTGCTGACGTGCAAATCAAGCACTTCTTTTATTTTTTTTTTAATGCATGTTGCCTCAGCTCCTCCCTCGTGAGCTCAGAAAAAAAAAAAAAAAAGGAAAAAAAAAAGCAGCTCATATCCTCAGTGCAAAATATGGCACCAACTGGAACCAAATACCTCTGGATTACCTGCATAATGCATAAAGTATTACTGTAAATTCCTAACACCACCGCAAAAGGAAAAGGCTTACAGTTTACATTTTTAAGAGGGGGAAACCAGCGACAGAGTTAATGCTAACCAGATGTTCTTTCTCAAATTCCAGTTTGGTCTTTGCTTTCTCAAGGTGGCAGCTGCAGATTTCCATGGATCAATACTTACCTACTGCTTTACCAAATAAGATCAACTATTTAAATTACGCCGCCTCTCATAACTGAGCCAACTTTTTTTTTTTATTCCAAGTTTGTTGAAAACTTTTTCTTTTTTAAGTCTGTTGCAGACTCGAGCCAAACAGCAATCATTAAACTTTTCATTGTTCCAAAACAGCTCTTAAGAATGTTTAATGACCTTATTTTATGTTTGCTCTGAGATGCCAGCTGTCTTGGTGCTTTTAGACTCTAACCAGAGCTTAGATCACTTAACTACTGAAGATTGGAGAAAACTTTGCTGCTGCTGAACAACTATAAAACAAATGGGAGTAGATCACTCAACCTTGCAATCCTTACAGCAATAGCGTCCTTGTAAGTACAGAACAGAATTTATTACTCTGTAAGATTCGAGTTGACAAGAATGTTCAGATTTTAAATCATCCACACAAAGCAGTTGTTTTTAGCAGACACATTAACAGAACAACGACAGAAGCATTGCTCACGTCACCCATGGTGTATTAAAATATGCCATGTTTATGAGGAGAAAAACTATTGTTTGAAGTTTTCCTCACCAGCTGTTCGCTCTGGAGCCCATGCTGAGGTGCTGAGAAACTCTTGGAAGTTTTCTGCCCCAGCAGCGGATTATTGATAATCCTCTTTTGCTCAAATGTGCAGAATTATTCTGATCACTGCTGGTAGAGTAAAGTAGGACAGATGCAAAACGCATCGGAAAACCATAATAGAAAAGGAAACTGGAGCATGAAGTTGTAAATATGTGTGGGCTGCTACTTTTTATTTAATTCTGTTGTAGTGGATTGAAAATTACGCTGAGCTATATTATTCCATTAATCCCGTCCTCATACCTCATATCTACTTTAAAGTAATCTGAAGTTTTTTTTTTTGAGGATGAAGGATTTATCATACTTAAGAGATTTTATACATAAATCAGAACAAACTAATTAGTTTACCATAAAATAGATAAGTGGTAAAAAAAAAAACATTGTTTTTCTTTACTCACACTGCATCTTGTTTCCTTAGGATTTAATCAAAGACACTGACTGAAGCAACATTTCCATGGCTAACAATATTTTTTTCAAAAATATTAGAGATAATTTAACACTTAGGATTTAATCAGAAATTTGACTCATTTCTGTAGTGAAAAGAAGGGTTTTCAATGCCTTTGTAGTATTTTGAGGTTAAAAATTGGGGTAGAAGAGGTAAAAAACAAAAACAACTCCAAGTTTCCAAACACCTGGGCAGGTCAACCTCTTAGCTAAAGAAGATTGTGTTGACTCGATTCCATCAGATGCTCTTAGACTTTCAGCACGTAGCTGTTTTCCGACAAAGAAGTTGTCCTGTTACAGGGAACTAGTGGTTTACTTGTTTTACTCAAGCTGAACATTGATGCGTAAAGACAAAAGTAAACCAAAAATGTAATCAAAATCCAACTAGATGATCAGGCTTTTTTGTGTTTTTCTTTTAAAACTGAGACTAATCATGAATTAATTACGGATTGTCACAATGTTTTTCACCCTTAATACCATTTGAAAAAGATCATTCAGACTCAGGAGTTTTGGAAAATTGATGGATAGGTGCATTTCAAATTTATGGACAAACATCCAAACACAAAGCTTTTGATTATATCAGCATTGCAAGTTCTTAAAATACCTACATCTTTTAGATTTGGGGATTTTTTTTGAGGAATAAGAGTTTCAATTGACATGCGTTAACGTCTTGGCAAAAGCGTTTTGAAAGCCTTGAGGGAAATAATCAAATGTGTAGAAAGTCAGATCAGTGGGTTTGTAGCCACTAGAAACAGGAAAGTATGAAGCTGTTTTTTTTCTTCAGTATATTTCTATCAACCAATTAAAAATAACATGAATTTAGCCAATATCATCATTCATTCATTTTCCTATCCCGGTTTGTTTTTCGTATCCAAAGGTTGGGTAGGGAGAATGTGGGAGGAAACCCACACGGAAACGGGAAGAACCTGCAAGCATACAATGTCCGCTTTTGTTCTGGAGTGACAGTGCAAACCATCACACCACCATGTTGCCCACAATAATCACCAAAAACTATAAAAATGTTTATTCCATCACTCCCATACCACATTGTTTTTCTTCGCCCTCCCCGCTCCTTTTGCTGCAGTTGATATAATATCCTTTTTCTGGTACACAATTTATATACATCTCTCCTTGGATATGATAATTACTGAAAGAGGCTGACAAAGCCCCTTAGAAGGCTGTGGAGGTTTACAAAACTGGGAACTGAAGGAAGCATTGAATTTTCCCAGTGACTCAAACAATAAACATAAGTTTTTGCAAAATGGTATTGCGGTTATGGGAGTGGGTTTTAAAAAAAAAAAAAAAAACAAAGAGGCGAAAAAAGGAACATGCATGTCATGTAATTGCACCTGTTTTCCTCTAAAAAGCCACAAAGGCTGAACAAAAGAAACATGAAAGAGACTCACAAACAACTCTTTCAGTTCTGTGTGTGCATAAAAAAATACAACTTTTTTTTTTGTTTTTATGACACAAACATCCCTCTGCAAATTAAGCTATTGAGTCTTTTTTTTTTTTAAATCAACCCTCCTGATCAACATCAGGCTAAAACTTAATTTTATCAAGCGAACAAAAGCTCATCAAATGCATCAAATGTCCAAGAGAGATAAACAAACACAACAGTAAGTGACGGTAACAGAAAATGTTCTCAGAATTTGGACAGACTGTTTCTCTTCTGCTCTTCATAAAATAAACAGTTTTCCATGCTGACTCACAGCGACAACTGACCCTCCTCTGCAGACTGATGCAAGTTTATAACTTGTTAAAAATCGAGTAAAAATAAATAAATAAATCGTGCCGTGTCATGGGTCCAGCAAGGAAACATTTTCCACACATCACAGTAAAGTCGTTTAGAGCTGGAAGAGTGAAAACTGAAAAGCCTTTTCAAGACTTGCTTTTTTGTAGGAAATGCAGCATTGCCCAACTTGACTGCATGAGTCAAGTTGGGGAACTGTTCTGGTAATTTACAATTACCATGAAAGTAACAGGAATAAAGCATGATAATAAACTAACTCTCAATTGCCCTTTGCAAATGTTACAAAATGGTTGCATATGTTGTTCTTGAAGGCAAGTCTCTCAACAAGTTTCCTGAATAAATCCAGCGCCTTATTGCTTGCAGGGTGCGCTGGAGAGGGGAAGAAAGAAAGAAAGAAAGAAAGGAAGTAAAGATTCCTGGTTTCAGTGTCAGCACTGTTTGCACAGCTTGAAGAGCTGTGTGTTTATCTGGGAAGCAAAGTTTAGGCTCAGTTCTGCTTTCATGGTCTCAAATGATTCATCCTCCTTGTACAAAAGGGAGATGATGATCTTTTTTTTTGTTGTTGTTTAATGAAATAAAGAAGTGCAGAAGTGCATAATGAGGACACCATCTGGCTTCTGAACATTCTTCTGCCTCAGGCGAAAAGCCAGGACATGGATTTTCATTTATCGGTAATGTTTTTGAGACATCCTCCGATATGATAGGATAAGCAGACATGACGGGGTTCTAGCTAAGCATTTAGTTTGCTGTAATTGAGTAAGAATGACACACTCCAATAAGAAAATGGCCAAAAAGACTGTCAGTGGATTGTGCCTCTCATTACTGTCACTTCACTGCAGTAGTTCGTCTTACAGTGAAATTGTGATGAAATGCTTCCATTTCTCCATTTTTTAGGATCCTTTACGCATGAGGTTGAGCAATTGGCGATGTAGAATGTTCTGCACTGCTGACAGTCTGACCTTCCCTACATCTTGGCGAATTAAGAAATTTGAGGTTTAGCAAATCTGCAGGCGAAGCTGGTTCTATAGAGATACATTACTCTCAACATTTCATCTTCACATAAATGTTCTACAGCTCACAAAGCGGACCATGAGTTAAATTAAAGCACTAAGAAAATTCATAACCCTTCTGTTTAGAGAGTTTGACCTCTTAGAATTTTTTTTTTTTCTTTTTTAGGGTCTATCCATGGTGCTGAAGCTGCAGCCGAGGTGTCGGCGTTAGTGTCGTGTCAGAACCTGACCTCAGAGACTCTCATTCAATGAATCAGTCAGGAAGTTCAGGTGAGTATCGGCATCTTGGCTTAGTCAAACGCAGACGCTGTCTGGGTTTAAAAAAAAAAAAGAGTGCCTTATAGAGACAGTTTTGTTGGTTTACAGCCATAAGCGTCAATTGATTTTATGAGACCAACACAAAATAGGGTACAACAGTGAAATGAAGGGAAAATGACACATGGTTTTCAAGGTTTTTGACAATTCCTCTTTGGAAAACTGCTCAGACTAAATCATATTGAATATGGACAGACTGGGAAACATCATTTGTCAGGTTTTACTACAGATTAATAACTGAATTTATATCCGTAGTTGGGCAGATGCATCATAGGAGACACGAAAAAGCTATTAAGTAAATCATTTCCTGTGGCGGTGGCTTTATGAATTTAAATGTTTTCTTTCATAAATCGTCTACATTTAGCTCCACCCATCTTTTTAGCCAATTACTAAAGAAAAACATGCAAACAAAATAATGCCGCCATCACCTTGTGTGACAGTAGCGTCTTCAACATGATGTTCCAGTGTTAGTGTTTCACTACACAGCCTTTTTGTAAATTGCTCTAAAAGTTCAATTTTGGTCTCATCCGACGAAAGTAACCTTCGTCATTCAAAGGCCAGCATGTTCCGACAGTAGCCTTTGTAAGTCTTACCACAGAACAAACAGTTTATACTTTTGATGCCGTGGTTTTTAATCTGGTCCTCAGCATCTGCTGTCCTGTATTTTTGAGGTTTCTCTGTTCCAACACACCAGATTCCTACATGGCCTAAAGAAACTGCAGACGGGGAACTTTCTTTCAACAATGTCTCTCTTCTCACGGCTTTTCCAAAGGTCGGTTCTGTGGAGTGCAAGGGTTAGAGTTGACCGGTTCACAGGCACTTACACATGAGTTTCCATCAGCTTCCCGGCCACATCACTGGCTTCATTTAGGGGTATAAGTGCAAGATTTTTATTGGCAATTACTTTTTTGCAAACATGGAATCATTTACATTGCGTTTCACCATGATGTGCTACTTTGTGTAGCTCTGCCACATAAAAGCCTATTAAAAGATATTAGACTGTGTGGCTGCAAAGTGACAAAATGAGGAAAACATTCAGGGGTACGAATGCAGGAAACTGTAAAAACAGCATTCAGAGCAGATTTAAAATGATCGTACTGCAAGTAAAAGCCAACGACATAAGAGTTAAAATGAGTTTCTTTTACCTACTCACAATGATTAAACATGACTAACTAATTTCAGGAAGAGAGAGGGGGCGAGGGCTCACTTAAAGTCAACAGGTAGCTAGGTGGATACCTGTAATTAGAGGTGTTGGGTTTTTCCCACTGTAAACCTTCTCCAGCAATGGCAAAACAACCATTTCACACACTGGGACATTCACGGAATGATGCAACTATGCAAGGAAGGAAAATCCTCTTCATGCAACAGTCTGAAACATTCATGGCCTGTTCCCCAGCTATCAAACTGCTCCAAATAAAAGACAAAAAGAAAGAAGCAAAACCAGCCTTTTGTTGGCAGTAAATTCTTCAGGACAAAAAAGGGTTTCTTTAATCTCCATAGCTGAGGAATCTCATGGCTAAGGAAAAATCACTAAATGAGTTCTCTTCTGTGTAAGAGCCACACACTCAGGCTGCTATGGAATAAGGGGAGTGTGGGGGGAAAGGGGGTGGGCTCAGAAACCCTAATTCAAATAACAGCACAAGCTGGTCCCTGTTAGCTCCATGTATTTCTTAAAAGGAAAAAAAAAAGAGCAGTGTTTTGTAAAAGGCAAAATGTTTACTTCACCTTCGGAAAATGAAAGAAAAAAAATAAACAGCCAATAAGGAATCTTTCATATGTTGCCAAATTTCTATGTTTGCACAGAATATCAATGGGAAATACAACAATATGTCAACGTTTTCAGACTTCAGAGATGATGAGTGTGCCATGTAAACACAATTAAGACAGAGAAAAAAAAACTTTCCAGGAGATTGGCAGTATTTCTTTAAACTTCACTTTATAGCATATGGTTTTATATATATATATATATATATATAGGAGAGAGTGCAGAAACCGCAAGCGCAAGATTCAGGAACATCAACAGATGATTAGCTGGTTAAAAGGGGAGGGACATGGAAAAAAAACTTAATCCCCCTACTTTTTTTTTTTTTTTTTTTACCGTAAATAGAAAGTAAAGATTCTTTCGAGAGACAGTGAACGACTTATGTGCAGCATAAACAAATGCATCTTTTGCTTAATAGTTGTATTAAATAGTAGCCGTAAAGTGAACTCACCGACGTCTGAGTTGCAGAATGCCTGTTGAGGATGCGCAGGGGAGCAGCTGCAGGCTTCTGCCATTTCTTCAACGCGCCACAGAAACAGGATCGCCAGAGCGACCAAACAGCTGTTCATTGTGCAGCTCATCTTTAAAAACTTTCAACTTACAAAGTGGGGGTTTAGAAGAAGGAGGTTGCGCAGTGGAGAGTACCCTAAAGCCTAACAAAGAAGAAGTGAAATGATCCCCTGCTGTAGAACAGACGGTGCAAACTGACTGTCAAAAAGTATGAGGCGGCCAGTGGAGGCGAGTAGAGGGTCTTTCCCGTTGCAAAGCCGATCACACTTGATCCCTGACTGTTTTCCACAAGAGGAAAAGCGAGTTTTATTTGCAGGCATCAGGCTCCGCCTCTTCTTCAGGGCGGCGTGCTGAGGGGTCAGGGCCTCCCAGTTTTTCACATGTGAGGGCGAACTCCGTCAGCTCCGATCTGACGTACGTCAGTTGCATGAAGAGGCCGGATAATTAAGTCACACTCCAACGTCTGACCTTCTCCTTTTTTTTTTACATACAGAAAAAAAAATCTGTATTTCTTAAATCTATAATTTCTTGAACTAAACTTAACCTGTGTCCCGTAGATGACTGCGTGGTCTAGTCTCCCTGCTAATGTCACAAATAAATAAATAAATAAATAAATAAATAAATAAATAAATAAATAAATCTTTCTGGAGTGTGCACGCTTTGTGCATAGATTTTTGCTCATAAACCTGAGGTGGAAAACAAAAGTTGTCCTTCTTTTTGAAACACTGATGTAAAGACTACAAGCTATTATGTTTAGGGTTATAACAGTTGATTAGACATTTTAAATTGCTTTGAATTTATTTTCCCCATGTTTTCGCATGATATCACCAGGAAACAGAGCCAAAACATTGATGCCTTTTGGGAAATTCTAGGTTCCTTCACACCTGAACTTGAACTAGCGAAGTAAAGTTTTGATGACGTCATTGTCCATTAAAATGACGAGGACATGGTTTTTAGAAATATTTCCTTGTCCATCCATACTCGTGAAAATCTTTTTTTTTTTTTTTTTTTTTTTTAAAGAAATACATCTCACGTTTTAGTAGTCAGCAACCAGCAAGGAAGGTTTCTGTCATGTTAAGAGCAGCTGAAACAAACTGATCAGCACAATAAAAGTAAACATGATTTCTAACAGTCTGACACCCTCAACATGTTCCAGTAAAGTTTGTTCTTTCATAATGTGATATTACTGCCAATATTTTTGATAAGGTGCTTTCGACATCATCAGTGCCATTGATAAGTCTCATTGAATTTTGTGTTTATCTTAAATGTTCTTGCGTCATTTGAATTTGGTTGTTGGATTTTTTTTTTTTTTTTATCAGAAACTGATTCTACTCCAAAGTACAAAACATTAAATTACATTTAACTACAGTTTTCTTTCTGTTTTTGGTCGAAGCTGGATGAGAAATAACGTAGATTAAGACTCCTTTCATAATTAAAATTTAAAAAGGATCCAGCAACTAAAAGTAAAAACTAACCAGAATTTTCTTTTATTCTGTCATCATCCAAACCTCAACCGGCACTAATGCGCCATCCGTCGTGACGTCACTGCCCATATATGGTACGGTTGAGCGTTTTTGAGTGCTTGCTCAAATACTCTGGAAGTAATAAAATAAAATTACTACATCAGTATTCTCATCTAAACTTTATGTTTATGACATATTCTTGTTTCCTGTATTTTATTTTATTTTTTGTGGTGAAAAATACACGCAACACTTCTGAATTGAAAAAAAGAAACAGCGCCTCTTACTGATGCACTATTTAATGTCTGTCTAAGAGTATAGGATTTGGTTTTTTTTACGTTTACTAATGATTTTGTTTTTCATCATTTTAAACCTCAAACGAAAATCTAAATATTTTTCTTTTACTTTTGACGTCATTAAACAAAAATGCCTTGTTTTATTTTTTCAACTTTCTGAAGATTATAATATTAAACTATGTACTGACTGACCATTTGTGCACTAAAGATTAATATTTAAAAACGTAATATTTTGTGATCAGTAACTCAGCTTATAAGACAATGAATTTCTCTTTGCTGCTCTTTTCTTGAGCTTAGTTGTTTATTTTCCTTCAGACTCGTCTATATTTCTTCTCTTGACTTTGCCACTTTTAGATCACGGGAAAACAGTAACATCAGACAAAGACACAAGAAAGAGAAAACTATTAATTTGAAATTGTAATTTAATTTGCTTTAGGGGATTAAAAACCCAAGTAACCAAACCTGTAGTGAAACTGTGATTCCTTCCTTGATAAACCAAGAATAAGCCGTGATTAAACACATGTTTGTTTTTTATTTGTTTATTTGTCTGGGGGCATGTACCAAAAACCTGAGTGAGCAAATACCATCGTATTCATCCCTGAAAGCTTTGAGACAAATATTCACGACTATATCATGTGTCCTATTGAATTTTGCTTAACTATCACAGCATTTTCGAAACAAATAGAATAAACAATATACAAACAGTTTAACACTGTACAGATGGAGAAAATGCTCTATCAGTAACATTGAGAGACAATGTTGCCTCCTCAGGACATGAGCAACTAGCTGTCATTCATAGACCTGTTCATTCTGCTCTGAAGCAGATTTAAAAGGAAAAAAGCCAAAAAAGAAAAAAAAAAAAAAAAAGATAAATGGCCTGTACTAGTTTAGGGATCTGTCTAATCCAAAGGACTCCAAAGTGCCTCACAAAGCATTCAGTCATTCAAACATTCAGTGTGTGAATGTGCGTTCATACACACACTCACACGCCGATGGTGGCAAGCTACTGGATTATAGCCACATCTGCAGACTTACAGAGATGAACTGGATGACGCAAAAACTTTTCAAAGAGTTATATCATAAGAGGTCGTTGGGGAAATGAGAGCAAAGTTCAGCCAGGCGGTTTTATGAAAAACCAGGAGGTCTGTGTACCTGGATAGTCTAAAGCTCCTCTAAAGCTCCTAAAATGTAAATTTAACAAAAGCAGGTGATATCACTTTAGAACGGTTATTGCCATTCTTCATGCAGTCGACTAACAAACAACTGGCAGGGATGAAGCTTGTAAAGAGCAGAAACAATTTCTTAACATCGACTCAGATCAAAAACTTGCATAAAAACCACACTGAAAATGGCAAATATCAGCATCATTTTTATAAACCACACATAAAGATCATACTTAATAATCAACAATGCATACAAATGATCTGTAGATGCAATAATAACAATAATATCCAGCTTTAGGTGAGGGTGTAATTAGGATACCCACAAACCAATTTCCTTTTAAAATGGCTAAAATAAAACATGGCCACATCAATCTGGTGAGCAACACAAGATCAGGAAAGTCCTGGGCGGAGTAAAACCTCAGATTTTAATCTCGCTGAGATGCTGTGGGGGGACTTGAAACAGGCTGCACGCACAAGAAACCCCTCAAACGTCTCACAGTTGAAAGTGAGGCATGAAGCAAACTTTCCTTAGAACTGTGTCAGAGACTGGTAGATGGCAAGAAGCAATGCCATTAAACTTATTCCAGCCAAAAAAAATGGGTAAGACTAGCTATTCAGGATTAGGATCTCCCAGTGCTTTCCGCAGTAAGAATATACATTTTTGTTGGTACTGTTACTCTATTGAGTAAAACAATGTCTATTTTTGAATTCTTTACCAGAGTCTGTAAACAATGACATGTTCTTTGGTTTTATTTTCCACATTACAATAAGAATCAGCAGCTGTGTTTGTTCTCCTACTATCTTTGAGAATGTTTTACTGTAATCCTGAATTGTTCCCTTCCCAATAATATAAAATGCCGAGTAACCCTCATCCCACGCAGCAGTTAGTCAATGAGTTGTTTCAGTGAGAGTGTTTATGCATGTAGACTCACTTTCAGGAAAAAAGATAAAACAAGGATGTCTGTAGGAGACTTGGCATGTTGGTGAAAAGTGACATCATCCCCTCATGCTTAATAGATTCAGTCTGGTAAGCCCCTCAGCACAAGCAAGCCAACGGCCTCCATTTCTCAGTAGAAGAAGCATATTCTCATATTCTTACATTATTTTTATTCCTAGACGCATGGACAGATATAGACTGTTCGTTTATTGGAAACTTCACCTCTTCGACAGTGCCTCTGGAAGATGAGGAATTGCTGTGTGTAATAGTGCTGATGATTGACAATAAAAATAAGAGAAGGGAAAAGATGGAACAAGGACTGTGGCTGCTTTTGCACGCTGACCTCATATTTGGCCGCTGACTGTCAGTGGTCTCGCCACTCTGGCAAATATTTCCACTGTTTTTCATAGTTTAGCAGTTTTCCTCGGTTCTTTTCCACAGGTCTCTCTCTCTCTCGCTGTATGCCTGACTTAAAAGCTCGCAAAAGGATGACCCAATCAGTGTATCGCCCCTCTTGTGAACATCCATTTCACTTCCCCGTAAAAGTGGTGCCAGTTATATTAGGAAAATTCCCAATAACTCGAAAACAGAGTGGAAGTTACCAGAAACAAAAGGCGTATCAAGGGACGATAACACAGACGTCAGGGTGTGATGCAGAGATCAAGAAACACGAAAGGAAGTGACACATCCCACATAGTTGGGAATTTGCTTCTGTCTCACTCTGGAGGTTTACTGGAGGCAGCGGAGGGGCACCAGACGCCGCCTTCTGGGCAATAAACCGCCTGCCCCTTCTCCAAACATTCATCTTCCTTTTCTCAAAGATGCTGGAACGCCGGGTCAACAAGCTTCTGGGCATATTTGAAATGACCTCGCAACCTGACCATTCTGCGTGTCTTTCCGCATTGCGGATCTCATCTTAGACACAGCATTTCTCATGATTCAAGACCTGCATTATTATATCAACATTTGGATTTAATTTTGCTGAAATAAGGTGGATTTGTCCAAGAAGTGCAATGTAAGCAGTCCCCCTTCTTGAAATGCTAAAAAAGGGCCTGAAGCTGGCCCGGTGAACTGGCCCTTATGCCTTAAATTACAGACTTTCTTAGCCAGGAATAGTCTCCAAAGGAAGAGCTCAATAAGGCATAAAAAGAGGGTCTCATTGTGGGGAACGGGTGGGTGCTGTGGTAGAGGCCCACATCCTAACTCACGCCTCCTGTTCCCCGGTGCCTGCACACTTTGTGCATGACCTGACCATTTTGCAGCTTTTCAACCAATTATCCATCCATAAACATGGGGGATTTCCGAAGATTTTTCCATTCATCAGTGCAGCCGTACACATACGAACAGTGACAACACAGGACAGTGAATCAGTCTTACGAACTGCATGAGGGGACATAGTGGAGGTGGGAAAACATCTGCTTTACAGATCCTCAAACAGTAAATAACACAACCACATCACACACTCAAGGGTCAACTGGTTTGACCTGCCTACAACTTTGGGTCAAACCATATTAGTCACTGTGAGTATGCTGAAAGGGATCACGGTGTTTCCTGCGAGTCTTCATGGTGTTACAAAAGATCTGTTGTTGGGCAATTAACATGCACGCTCGCAGGGACTTTCACTTTTACCTCATGAACATCTGTAAACGTTCGTACGGGATTACTTAGTCATTTCCTCTGCAGAACACAATAACACCAGTCCCTGATTTGCAGCCATGTTGAGGGCAGCTCTTGAAATAATTTGTAATTTAATATGCTTTGTAGAATTTAAAAATGAGTCTGAAAGAGCCTTTGAAGAGCAAAGAGAAAAGTCATTACCTTTCCTGAAAATTACGCCGTAAAGTTCAGACGAACAATTTCTTTCCAGTAAAACCACCATGAGCACTTCATTAAAGCTGATATCTGTTTCTTAACTTTTAGTAACCCCCGTGTTTTTACATACGTTTTGTCCTGAAAGGGACAGATACACAACAGCACCGACAAAAATGAGTAAAACAAGTGTTTTATGCCTGTATAATGGCGCTTACAACAGGAGCTAATTTGCAGCACTTTTTCTGTAATGTATGTATGCACTGGCATGACTTATAGTCGAAACCAGAAGTTTACATACACCAAATAAAAGAGATTTTTTTTTTCTGACTGTCTGAAGTTGAATCAGAACAAACTTCTTGTTTGGTCTGATTTTTTCATCTTCGCATTAGCTGAAATGTTCCAAAATACACAAAATTATATAATATTACATAAGCTGCAGACAAGTATTTGCATCTTTGTTTGCCACTTTTTGAAAATAATCATACATTGCCATATTTTAGATATAATAAACATTCTGCATGTGTGTTCAGATTTGGTACTTGTACCGAATGCGAACAGCAAACGTTTTCTGCATTAATACATTTTGTTACTCTCTGCGTTTCTTGTTAGGAATCTTTTTCGTCTTTATAAACTGTGTTGTTTGTTATTGGGTGTGTTCGCTCCCATATTTGTGTTTTGTTGTGGCCAGCTTGGAAAATTGAGAAATTTTGGAGTTCAAGTGATGAAACTACATGCAAAGAGTCATGTTCAGAAATGCCACTCAAGAGAATTTCACAATTTCGGAGCGAATCAAACAAATAAACAGACATGACTTGTTGAATGAAATATTTTGTGGGTAAAGTGACATAAGAATTCAATTATTATAAACAGTTAGTCATACCCCAACTGATAACCTATAATGAAATATCTGAACTTTTTATTATGGTTAGTTTCTGAGCAGGAATTCCTCACATCCCATACTCTCTCCTCTCTCTGACTAATTCACTTCTGCTAGCTTACATCAGACTGGTGGAGCCGTCATGAATCACATTTAAGCATAAACAAGGATCACCTTTTTGTTGCATGTGATCAACTCATTTTTTGCAGTCACCGACACATCTTTAGTCACAGTGTACTTACTTTATAAACCACATGTCCATGCATGCAGGTGAGACACAGTTGTGTGTAGCTGAAATTCAGGAATGCGAGAAAATGATCTTATGTTTGTTGAAAGCGTAACTTCCTTGGAGGATCCGATGATTCATTGGGAGAAAACTGTTTAGCTTCAGCTTTCTGGCAGACAGCTCAAGTGTTTGGGCCTAAGCATACCGGTATTTGGACTTATTTATAACTTCCTCCGCTTTAAAAAAGAAATAATAATCGATGAGCAGGATTATGTGCTTCAATCACAGGCAAACAGGCCTTTTCATAGTTTTCCTCACTGATACCTTTGTATAATAACATGATTAGGACAGGTAAACATGCTACCAGTCACTATAGGTGATGTTGGGTGTGGAGAGGCCTTATTTTATACTTAACTTGAACTGTAAAGGATAAATGACCACAATGCAGAAAAAGCATTAAAATGATTTTCCAAACAGATCATTGCAAAATTCTCAAAGGGGCGCTTTCTTGTTTGAGAGCCAATGTCCGATCCACCACACCTCTTCCTTACTATGAGCCAAAAATCTACTGTTGTTCCCAAACGAGTTCTTTTAACTTTCAACTTTCCTGAAGCATGTAAAGAAAAAGAAGCAGCAACACTTTGATGACATTTTGAATCACTTTAATTGTTTCCCCAAGTGAAAGATATGATACCGATATTCATTGAAATACAAAAGAAAATTGTTGTAGGAACAGAAAACATTTAAAAGCAAATTTGCTATTTGATTTAAATTAGTTAAAGAGTAATAACACAAAGTGATCGTACTACTTGTAATCATTTTTTTAAGGTTTTCGCTGGCTCTAGTGGCCTTTATTTGAAAGTGCCAAGACCAGAAAGTAGGTAAAGAGAGGGAAGACATGCAGCAAAGTTCAAAAGGTCGGGATTTGAACCTGTGAAGGCCGCATTGAGGACTAAGGCCTCCTTATGTGGACTGTGCTTAACCCCTGTGCCATCACCACACCCTGTAGTCATCACTTTATGTCATTTCCTGTCATTGGGTCACACAAACTCTGGTCTCACCGCAAATGTGTAAATGTAATTGTCGTCAGGACAGGGATAGACAAGAGCCGGATCAATGTGAGCCATGTTATTGCGGAAGGCCTGGATCTGACAGATGTACTTATTCTGACATGTCAGCAGGACGCGGTTGTCAAAGCGGATGTTACGCCTCAAATTGTTGTTCTGCATAGACAGCTTTGCCGCGGGAGCTGAACTGCAATGCACACCTTCCCTTGAACAATCGTCACTGGTTTTGAAGACATTTGCTGCCCAGGTGAGCCGGCTGTTCTCACACGCAGCAATGCCGTGGAGAGATGTATGAAACGATATTTGTGAAGAGGGTGGAGGAGAATTGTAATATCGGTTATAAGAGCCATAACCATACCGTTGAGAGTTGTAGTAGTGTCGTCTTGGACTTGATGACAATTTTGATGAATCAATAGCAGTACTCCAGGTCTCACCTGTGTAGATTCTGGGCTTGTAATCACCATTCTCTTGGTCTAACTGTGATTTGGTCAGAGTACTGTAAAGTACAATAAACTGATATGCTTTCAAGACACTGTCATGATATAGATCCCTGTGAGCGCTGAAGAGAAGAGATTTGGACTCCAGATCATACAGCTTCTCAGCAGGAATCATGGGGAAGCGAATCAGACGGAGCAAATCAACCTGCTGTTCTGAACTCAGGGAGCTACCATTGTTTGTGATCCAGCTTTCAAGAACCTGCAGTACAAAATACTCATCAGGCACCACCAAATCTGAGCGGGTGAGGAGGCTATGAAGGAGCTCCAGAGGAAGATCGGCCCAAACAGGGGAACCGGTCAGGCTTTGGAAGTTCCAGGCCATGTACTGGACGCAGCTGTCCCTGAGGATCAGATCCTTTGTCTCAACTGCATACTTGTAAAGTGAAACTTGGGAGTAAAACGAAGCATCATTGGGGAGACTTTTAGAGATCACCTGACCTACATCCTCAAACAGTTTCCTTAATCCAAACTCTGAAGCAAGCTGATGGAGGCACATCGCAGAGGAATAGGTCACATTGATCTGACGAGTATAAAGGTACCTGTAATGGAGCAGATCATAAAACATTTTTAAAAGAACTAAGTACTTACAGAATAAACACACAGACATAAATTAGGTTCAGCGTACCTTATTATGGAAGTGGAATATGACTGGCAGGTTGTGTTGACAGACACTGTGATGTTATTTTCACCAACTGAAGCACTGAAGTAAGGGTATAACATGAGGATAGCTTTGTGTGCACAGATTGTATTCGTAGTCTCTTCTGGGGTGCCGTCTTCTTGTTTGGTTCCATTTGAGGTCTGGAATGTGATCAGGAAGTCACAAGCGGTACCACTGTCATAGATTATTCCGAGATCCTCTGAGAGGGTGGTGCTGTGGTCCAGTGAGAATACAGAGTCACTCTGGGTCCTCTGGGCACTACTGTCATCTTGAATTTTTAAGACTGAGAACCAAAGAGGCAAAAACATACAGGAAATATAAAAAAGGCTTAATAATATCACAAGAACAGCTAGAAAAAAATACAATCAGAAAATTTTAAACAATAATTAAAACAATTTTTCAGAAATCTAGAACATTGTGATCAAAACTAGTTAAAAACAAGTTAACCAAAATATATTTCATTGGATGATAATGGTAACTATGACATGTAAAGACGTGGTTAATTGTTTTAATACATTTATTCTAAGCATTGGTATTGAGAGAGAAGAACAAATTCTTAGTTGACAGTCTCTGAGACAGGAATGTGAATTCAATGTTCCTTACAGAAGAGAATAACAAAGAAATGATCTAAACAGTATTTAAATGTACAAATAAGATATGTACTAACTGTGAGGATATAGATGATGTTTCTGGAAAAGGTTCTTGAGGGAATTTCTAAACTATTACTTCTGTGTCTTACTGTTTCTAAGTGCAGATACATTTCCAAACAAAATGGAAGTTACTAAACTTGTACCTCTGTATAAAACTGGGAATTAATACCACTTTATGAACCACAGCCTGTCTTATTACTACCTCGACTCTCCAAAGTTCTAGAAAATTCTCTTTAATAAACAGTTAAATTCATTGACAAAAACGCAAATAAATAGTAATTTTGACCCTGTGAATCATGAATCAGACATGACCCTTATCTCAACAGGAGCAACATTTCAAAATGGAAGAAGAGCTATCTTTGTGACAGGGAGCAGCAGTTTGTCAAAATGAGTGATTACTGCTCTTCTTGTTTAGACATTATTTATACCATCCACCAGAGGTCAGTATTGGATCAGTTTTGTTCATTAATGGATTGTGTGCATTTACTTAATTACTTACTCTTCAAGCAGTGGAAAAATACATTTTTGTGAAATGAAAGGTACTTTTTCAGTACTAGAGTTAACATACTTTGTGGGTCACAGATAACTCCAGCGTCCTCTTGATGCCCGCAGTTATTTACTCCCCAGCCACTGGATCTACAAGACACAAGCTTTTGCTCTTGGCCGCTACAGCCGACGTCATCAAGCCAAATGGGTCCATGTGCTGTGTTAATAACAAAAAAATAACAACAATTATTAAGTACTTAAAGTTTCTAGAAATTACAAAAATTACCACATGGTGTGAGATGAGCTTATAAGTAGTTTTGAATTTACAACTCTCCATAGATAGCTGTCCTTTCACTGCCATCTGGCAGCGCATGACTGGAAAAATAGGGTACCTTGTCCGTAGCGGGCTTTAGTCACTGCATCTATGGCCCCTTGGAAGTTCAGTTGACGACAGACCACCTGGGCATCAGACAGGTCCCAATCGTCGTCACACACCGATCCCCATTGCCCTTGATGGTAAATCTCAACACGGCCCTCTGAGGGGCTGCTTGAGCCAGACAGCCTCACATCGCCTTCCTTTGGCTCACGGCTGCTTCCTATTTAGCAAGATCAGACAAAGGCTTGAAAGGCAAATATCTGTCATTTAAGTCAGTCAAGATGCATCAAGGAACTTATGTGACTTACTGTGATTGTTGAGCGCACATTCTCCTTCTGAGAAATACAGAAGTGCAAGAAATATTGCTGCAAGTAGTTTTGTGAACATGTCCAAACTCTAATGTAGAAATCTAAAGACAAAAAAAAAGAGAGAGAAACATGCATTTAGATGTAATTTACATACGTTTTTGATCAAATCTTATTTTCTTTTACTCCAAACCTATTGAAACATGATGGTTTAAATGGGAGATGTATTGAATTGGTTTCTGCTGCTTGGATGTTTTTATTTGGATCAGAAGGAGTATGCTAAGATACGTATAGTATTTGCTTCAAAAGAGACGTACTCTGTTGGCAGAAGTTGTAGCACATACATAAGACTAATTAAAAAAATGCAAAAAAAAATAGGACAAACAAATCTGAATAGTTTATTTATAATGTAAATACCTACTATTATTGAGAAAGTATTGTCATTGGTGAGAGGTGTTAAGCTTCTTTGGATTTGGATTTTTTAAAGTTAAAGATCTTGACTAATGCTCATTAGCTATTAAAGCATATGTTATAAATGAAAAGGATAATTTTCTGAAATTTGCAGAAGGATTTTAAAAAAATATAAAAAATTAAATCCAATTTAAAGTCAAATACAAACCTCTTCGGTGCTTTCTAACAATTGCATTTCAGTTAAAGTGAAAATAAAATAAATTCAACTATTTTTTTCTTTATGGTTTACTGCACTGGATAAAGGATATCCAGATCAAATAATAAATCACTGTCCGATAAAACAATACCCACCTTCAGCCCTCTGATTTTGATCCTCTGGAGCTGCCTCTCTTTTCAATTCTTCAAGTCAAACTTCTCCCCTTCTCCCCTGTCAAAGTGTAGTGGAAAACAAGGGATGCCGAATATATATGTTCTGTCACCAGATGTATCACTCCCCCAGCGTTCCCAGCAATTTGTTTTAGTGAATTTATTAAAGTAAAGCCGTTGTGTTTCAGTTTAGAGACCTGTCAAGACCTGCTTAATGACGGTCATGCTGAAAATGTCATACTGGAAATGTCGTGTAGTGACATGTACTTAATGATTTCTCATAAGGCTCAAAGAATAACAGACACTATTTTCACTTTCAGATTGGTTTAACTGCCATTTCAACCTGGGGAAGTTTTTGTAATACTAAACATTTCTTAAAACTTAAACAAATGTAGAGAAGTAACTTAGAAAAATGAATTGTTCAATGAACATATCTTACCATTTCAATATGATATAGTTAAAAATGCAAGTATGAAAATGTAAAGTTTTCTCATTTGCTGTCGTGCATTCATCTAATCATTCTCAGTATTTGCAAAACATTAAGTGCATTCTCAGAACAATTCGTTCATCTAAGAATACATCTATGTCATTGAATATGTTAGTCCCTTAGAAAGACAAATCCTTGTTTCATTGTGTTGCCAAGATTAGTTATTAGTAATGTTGTCAATATAAAAGTGGAAGGATGTTCGGATGTGAACCATGAGGTTTTTCAAATATAATCTGTTGAATCGCCTGTGAATTCTGATTATATTCCACTAATTTTACTCACACTTTAATCAAGAGGTTTCACGACCGTTTGTGGATCTGTCAAAACATGTTTGGAGGCTGTTTGAGAAACATACTCTGCCCCTGATGCGAAAGATTCAAGATTACCAAAAAAACCTAAAGAAAAATTGATGTGTAACAACTCTGGCAGTTGATGTTCTGTCACCAGATTTGTCAATCCCACTGCTTTCAAAGCAATTTGTTTTAGTGAATGTATTGAAGTAAAGCCGTTGTGTTTCAGTTTAGAGACCTGTCAAGACCTGTTTAATGACGGTTATGCAGAAATTGAGATACTGGAAATGTCGTGTTGTCAGGTGCGCGGTAAAGGGGTGAAAAGGAGCCCTGACCAGCAGGGGACGCTCCACAATTTAATTATTTGTATTTTGTTCATAGAAATAAAATAAAAAAAATCGGGATCCTGTCAAATACAAAATTAATCCTATTGTATTTTCAAAGATTGTTTTTAGCAGTAAAAATTTTATGTTACCCCTCCCAGACCAAAAAACACACATCCGTTTTTGCCCTGATCCCCCCTGGATCTGCATGGAATGGTTCGTTCCTGCTTGGAGCGCTTAACAATGACGTCAATCAGTAGAAGCTGCATAGACATATTTTAATATATTATATTATGTCTATGAGAAGCTGCAGCTGAATACAGAATACAGCTACCATGAAACGACTGAGCCAGTTACTATGCTGCTAAGAAAAGTTATGAAATCAGGTTTTCAAAAACAAAATAGAGAGAGGGAGAGAGAGAAAAAGGCAAGAGTGTTAATTTATAACCCAGCTTTTCTCCAAGAGAGGTGGGTAGATTGTGTGAGATTATCAACCATTTAGCATAATTAGCTTAGCTCCAGACTACTGTTTGCCTCCTTTTCACTAGCCTTTAATAAATTAAGGAAAAAAATTACCATCATATTCATATATTTAACTTGTCCCCTGTGCCTTTTACCACTTAACAGATAAGTGAGTGAGATAAGTGAGTGAGCAGAAGCTCTAACCCACTACCCTCCTGACCTGTCCTCTCCTGAGTGAAATTAAAGCTGCAGTATGTCACTTTTATATAAATATTTTTTTCACATGTTTTTTAAAACTGTCATTATGTTGTGACAGTATGGTATGAGAGGTAATGTGAAAAATCTATTTCCTCTGCCTTCTCCCAGGGTTCTCTAGAAACAACCAGTCAGTGGCAGGAAAGTTTTAGTGCTGTCAATCACAATCTCATGTGGTGTTGCTCATTCTTCCTCCCCCTTGATTTGTGCCGTGATGCAGCTAGCATAGCACAGAGCTGTGCAGATTCAAACTGTGAATGCTCAGTTTAGTTAGCATAGCTACCTAATACTAATTGACAGCACTAAGAGCGTCCTACTAGTTCTGATTGGTTGTTTATGTTAAATTCATGAGCAGTAAATATTGTGCTAGTATCAGAATTGAACCAAAGAAAGCAAGGCAGATGCAAGCCTTTAAAATTGTGACGCTTTTTATGGGTCAAATAGACTCAAAAAATTCTAACAGCAGCTGTGCAGGGGGGCCCAAAGTAATTTTTTGCCAGGGGGCCCACGATTCCTGGCGGCACCCTGCATGTAGTGACATGTACTTAATAATTACTCATAAGGCTCAAGGAATAACCACTATTTTTCACTTTCAGATTGTTTTGAACTTCAACTTGGGCAGAGTTTTTGTAACAATATGTACAAAAAACAATATGTAAAAATACATATTTATTACTTACTTTTAAATGTTTAGTTCTTCTCCTTCAACCAATCAATTTTCTTCTGTATTACTCTCATATATTTTATTTTGGGAGAACAATTAATGTGATTGTAATCTAAGTGTTGCTGCTTCATTTTTCACATTTTTACAAACTGAGAAAATGTTGAACCGCGGTGTACCAGGAGAATCCGGACAACAAAATTTGTACCCAACAGATGTGCTTTTGGACTTCAGGAATAACAGAAAGTACCCAGAGATAATCCAGAGATGTATGGAGATAACATGCAGAATCTATGCAGAAAAAGCCTAGGTTGGGATTCAAACCCAGGATTTATTGCTGCAAAGCAACATGCCATAAAAAAAACAAAAGAAAAGTTCACAGTAATGCAGCTATGAACCAGGCTTTTAATTCCTTTTCACATTTCATGGAACATTAAAAAAAAATTCAGACTCAGAAAGGTTTTGTTGTTGCTTTATTTTTTCTTCATAATAAAAAAAATATATAATTGATTGATATGACAGATATATAAATTTTTATTATAGAAATTACTGATCATAGGAATCACTGAAAGAAAAAAATCATTTAATTGAATTGCCTTTGAATCAGCTGATAATTATTGATACAAGGCAATTGCTCTGTTTGTGGTCATTATTTTCTGAAACTCCCTCTTCATTGGATCACACATACTCTGGTCTCACTACAAATGTGTAAGTGTACTTATCATCAGGACAGGGATAGGCAAGGACCTGGGTGTCATTTGTGCTCACATAAGCCAGGTCGCCTTTGAAACCTTGGATCTGACAGACGTACCTGTTCTGGCACGTCAGCAAGAGGCGGTTTCGAAAGAGAACACCGCTCGTCGACTGATACTGGTTCCGGAGAGCCAGTCGGGCTGCAGGAAATGATTCACACCGCAAACCCCGCCTTGAACATTCGTTCTGCGTTTTCAAGACATTTGCCTCCCAGGTGATCATGTTGTTCTTAAACAGAAGGCTGCTGTGGAGAGGTGTGCTCAGTTGCTTGTTAGGGGATTCAGTAGGACTTGGGTAATAACCACCATAACGACCGTAACTATCTCGGTAGCCATAATTTATGTATTGGTTTTGACTTTGAGATGAGGAAGATTTTGCCCCAGGGACAATAGTAATACTCCAGGTCTCACCTGTGTAGATTCTGGGCTTGTAATCATCATTCTCTTTGGCTAATTTTAATTGGGTCAGATTACTGTAGAGTAGAACATTGAACTGATATGCTTTCAAGACACTGTCACGATATAGATCCCTGTGAGCGCTGAAGAGAAGAGATTTGGTCTCCAGCTCATACAGCTTCTCAGCAGGAATCATGGGGAAGCGAATCAGACGGAGCAAGTCGGCCTGGTTTTCTGAACTCAGGGAGCCGCCATTGTTTGTGATCCAGCCTTCCAGAGTCTGAAGTAAAAAATACTCATCGGCAACCACCAAATCAGAGCGGGTGAGAAGGCGACGAAGGAGCTCCACAGGAAGATCGGCCCAAACAGGGGAACCGGTCAGGTTTTGGAAATTCCAGGCCATGTACTGGACGCAGTTTTCCTCGAGGACCAAGTCCTTTGACTCAACGGCATATTTGTAAAGTGAAACTTGGGAGTGAAAGGACGCATCATCTGGGAGGACATTAGAAAACAGTCGACCTATGTCCTCCATTAGTTGTTTAATTCCAAAGTCTGAAGCAAGCTGGTGGAGGCACATTGCAGAGGAGTAGGTGATATCAGTCTTACGGGTGTAAAGGTACCTGTGAAGAAAGAGATTGGGAAATATATTTAAAACAAGAATTAAATGCTTTACGAAGAAAAAAACATAACACATCAACTTCAGTCCACCTGATGAAGGAGGTAAAATACGACTGGCAGGGTTTGCTGACAGTCACTGTGATGTTATTCGCCCCCGCTGAAGCACTGAAGTACGGGTACAACATGATGATCGCTTTGTGTGCACAAATTGTCGTCTCAATCATCTCTTCGGTCCCATCGTCCTTTTTGTTTCCACTTGGGGTCTGGAAAGTGATCAGGAAATCACAAGCGGTGCCACGGTCAAAGATTTGACCGAGGTCACCAGAGAGGCCGATGCTGTGGTCCAGTGAATTTGTAGAGCCACTTATTGTCACATCATCTGGAAGCAAACAGATATCACAAAGAGCATTCAAGTGCAAGAAACTGTTCTTTAACTGGTCTTTAGCCTTAAAGACTCTGGTAATGTCTATGTTGCCTTTAAAACAAGACCAGGCCCATGCAGAGTGACAGGACCCCTACTGAGCATAACATTGAGCCTCACAAAGCACATTGCAATTTGTGAAACACAAAAAAAAACTTTCCTGGTAAGCATAATGGAAACATGGTGACCACTAGAATATTGAAAATGTCATTAAATTCAACCTAGTCTTTAAAAGAACGAATATCAGCAGTTAGATTATACAAAACATAGTTTAACACATATATTTGGAATACATTTTCTAACTTACTTCTTGATTCACAGACAACTCCAGCATCCTCTTTATGGGTACAGTCAGTTTTTCCCCAGCCACTGAACTGACAAGACACAAGTTGTTTTTCTTTCCCTGTACAGGCAATCTCATCGAGCCAAATGGGTCCAGATGCTAAAATGATTTTTTAAAAATGAAAAAAAAAAGGAAAGATTTAAAATAAATCTTTTAGCAATGCCAAACACACCTAGCTGGAGAAGTGAATTCAACTGAAATTACAACTCTCCATTGATGGGAATCATTTTACTGCCATCTTGTGGAGGGAAAAAAAAAATAAGTACAGGAGACCTGTTCCATAGTCCTTCCCAATCACAACGGATTTGGCTCCGGGGAAGTTGAGTTGACGACAAACCACCTGGGCTTCAGCTATGTCCCAGTTGTCATCACACACCGTTCCCCATTTCCCATCATGGTAGATCTCCACACGTCCCTCTGAGGGGCTTTCAGAACCAGACAGTCTCACGTTGCCTTCACTTGGCTCAGAGTTTCTCTCTAAACGCAAAAAGTCCAAGGACACATAGTGTTGTTAAACAAATATTCACAGAGTCTGAAGTTTACCCTCGGCTCATGAACAGCCAAGCGCATTATCATCCCACAGCACATGCATGACAATAAGTTGCATATTTACCCACAAAAGCAGTTTTCATTTTTCATGACCGCCAACATTTTTGTTTTAACATGAATGACAAACCATTTAAGTGACTCACGTAGAATGTCAAGTCTGTATGCTCTTCCAGAAACATAGAGAGAAAGGATGAAAGCAACAAGCAGATTTTGTGGGAACACGTCCATATTCTAGTGTCGAAAAAAAGAGAAATATGATAGACACATTAACGACTGGAATTTAAGTCAAGTAAACAAACTTTCTTTCACACTATATCAATATATAAAGTCATATCGAATGCAGACACCTACCCTTCGCCACCTCTGAACCTCCACTGTGCTCTCCAGCTAAAGGGTAAAGGGGGAACGTTGAATATATACTGTCGCTGCAGACGGCTACTCCCACCTTCTCCCCTAAGTTTCATTTCGCAGCAAAAAAGAACCAGCAAACTGTTACACAACTGTTAGTGGATCTGAAAGTTGTTTGAGGACAATTTATTATTAACCACGTCTCGCCAGAAATGTCTGGCTACCACATGCACACTCGAAGTAAAAAGACAAGACTCTTAGGAACAGAATCAATATTTTACTGTGAGCCCCTCCCCCCTCCGCCTCCAGGTCCATAAAAACAAAACAAAAATATCCCATACAGCGAATTCCAGTTTTATAAAAACATCCTTCAGATTGTTTTGAGACAAAAAAAATATGTCCAGAGTGTTTACATTGGAGCAAAGAAGAGAAAAACAATGTTCAGAGTGTACAGTGTGAGCATGAATTTGCATTACTTATTGAAAAAAAAGAAACCTCACAGCTTCATAAATCAATTCTATGTATACATTCATTACAAGAAAGGCTACAGTACTGTCAAAAGCCACATTCCATCTTCCAGAAAACAAGCTGACAATGCTCAAATGGTCTTACACAATTCCCAAACTCACAAGACAAACATTTTTTTGCAGACTAAGTCTTAAAGTCTCTTGTCTGCAATGAAGACGACCCTATGAGGGCTTTAGTGATGGATTTCCGGGAAGCAGCAAGTGTGGCAAGTTCAACAGTGTCTGGATTGTAAACAATCTTCAACCACAGTGCAGTGGCCTCAAGACTAAGAGTCTCCATCTTTAAGCCTTCTATATAAACTCCAAACCTTCGTATTTCACATCACCAATCTCAGTCTCGGGTAAGAGAATGCGTCCGTCAAGAGTGAAGGCCGTAATGTAGGTCGCGATCTTTCCCGCGTCTTCCTCTGACTTGAGCGCCAGAATGATTTGGTCATCTGTGTTGGGGATGAACTTGAACGAAGAGAAACCGTGCGTAGGGTTATGTGGCCCCACCCGGCTCACTTTGATGTCTTTGAAGTCTGGCGAGCAGCTCAGGACGAGGTTGGTCCCGCGGCGCTCGTCCGCCGTCTCCTCGTAGCGCTCTTTGCTGGCGCGACGTGGGAGGAAAAACCATCGCTGAAGGGTGTCGCTCCAGGCGGCTGACTCGTGAATAAAATATCCTGCGGAGACGAACGAGGTGTGAATGAAGTAAAGAAAGAGAGCCGGGAGTCGATTGGATAAACAAAGAGCAGAGTTTCCTCACCTGGCGGCTCAATCCCCGCAGCTGCTTTCATTGATTTGTACCTGGGAACCCAGTTTTCGTGCTGCACGTCACCCCGGAAGCCCACCACTTTCACCCACTCTGGGTTGTTGTTGACAAATTCGCCCTCAGTGGTCGTCCACTCTTTCCCCAGGCCGCCAATGTACAGGTGTTCATCCTTTACTGCCAGCCACTCAGCTTTAAACCCTGCCAAGTGAAAGCACATTTAATTTGACATTTAATAGAATTGTTCTTGTGGACAGCTGCAAGTTAACAGTCAAGTTGCACAGTATCAATTTTAGAATAGATAAGCAGCTTTAGTTCATGACAATGCTAAACTGGTTTCATCATAGAGCCTGGTGTGGTTTATTGCAAACTTGAAAGTTCCTGTTTTTTTCTTTTTGTTTTTTAACTTGGGGTGACAGCTTAGGTCAGATGGCACAAACTCAGACAAAATTGGGTGTTGCAACATCATCATCATCCTAAACTGATATTAAAACTTGTTAGATGATGGACAAATTTAACTTTGACTAAAAAAACCTTCCCCCAATCTGTTCAGAATTTGTGGTCATAAAGGCCACGACTGTGTCAGGAACCCATCAAATGTACATTAAAGGCAAAAATTCTTCAGATGTCCTTGCTGATATCTGAAAACCCACATGGCTGAGGCACAACATGTTAAGCAACATTTAACGTGTTGTGACCCAGAATGAATCATTTTGACTCTTTGTAAATTGGAAAAAAGGAACAATAAATTCAGACGTGCTTATCTCTGTAATTGTGACTCAATGGGTAGAGTAGCTGTCTTGCAGTCAGCAGATTGCAGGTTTAATTCTAGGCCACAAGCTGCCTACCGTGTACAAATGTGAATGTGGTTCTACGCGAAGCATAATGTCTCTTTCTTCTAAAGAGACTTTATGCTAAATTTGAAAGTGATCTTGTTTGATAAGTCTCTGGATGTCTGCCAAACAAAAACCTTGAAAGAACTTTAGAAATTCTGGGGGAACTATTCATTTAGACCACGTTAACAGGTCAGGATGCAACATTTGTTCTTGGAGGTACCAACTAAAAAAAAAAAAAAACTGAAATTATGTTCAAAACCTTGTCAGAGTACTGCATGATAAAAAGTCCATTCTTATACCTTTGGCAACATTCCCATCTCCATCAGGCAGGATAACCCAGGGCACAGCCTTGTCTCTGTCTATGTGGTAGATGATACCCGTTCTGTCATCGACGGAGTAGAGTTTTCCATTGAACACCACCAAATCAGAAAGCTCCATGCCCCTGCCCTTCTCTGACAGGTGACTCTCCAGCACCACTTTGTCAGCGTCCCATTCAACCGCCACCTTGTCTCCACTCTGCGACACCAGCAGGTACCCCCTCCGCATGTAGCTGAACCACGTCAGCTTCTTCTCGCTGGCAGAGTTCGTGTCCAGGTCCGCGATGACCCCGATGCGGTAGCGCATTCCCTGCGATGTGCGCTCAGGAGGAGTCAGAGGGTAGGTGTCGTTGTACTGCGAATCGGCGTCCCTGACTGCGCTGTCGCGGCAGGGTCTCCAGCCCTGCGAGCCGTACGAGCGGCCTGAACCGAAGTGCATGAGGAGAAGCAGAACGAAGGTCAGGGATGCGCCCACGGCCACGATGGGCCTCCACTTGAGCCGGAATCGAGGGTCGGTGGGACTGGCCATGGACGCCAGCATGGGGAGGCCTCCTACAGAGATACGCAAAGGGTTCATAGGATCATTCTGCTCCAGTCGAGTGTAGCCTGGAGGTGCGGACATGGAGGACGGAGGCCGAGAGCGACCTACGCAAGAAGACAAATTGCAATTCAGACATTGGCATTAAAAAGACACGATCAAAAGGTCAACAAAATGAAAAAAAAACCTCAGATTTATCACACCGAGAAATATTTAGCTAATGCAACCCAAAACTTCAGTTTCTTCAGAAGTGATTACCTGCTGCAATAATACTGTAATTCTCACGAAAGGAACCTCGACCACATTTTGACTGAAAATAAATTAATTTAATAAAAGCAGTCCGACATTTGCATATTGGAAATCCTTTTCTGATTGCTCACATCCTGTACATTAGCTGAAGCCATATTCTTCAAAGTGACGAGAAATGAACACTTGTTCACATATTACACAACTTATAATAAATGCCAGTTTTACATTTTTGATAGGAGTTATTTAAATTACTTTAATTTTTCAAGGATATTCAAGGATAGCATTAAGACGCGCATGTAAACTGGCTCTACAAGTAGTGAATGGATAGGTTGTTCTGGTTCCACAAGTTTTATTCTTATTGCTTTGTTTGCTTACCGTCCCTAAAAATATGCCAATTCAAAAGCCAACGCCATTAAGAAACCGAGCCCAACTCCTAATTTGCAAGCAACAGGTGAAAGGACAAGATGTTACTATGAATCCTAAAAACATGTTTTAGGATCCATATATTAGTTATTAGTTGTCAGAACTAATAACATTAGAGAAACAAATAAAATGTGCTTCACGCACAGTGGATCACTACATGCTATATTTACTGCTCCAGAGTAAGGAAAGTAAACTGATTTTGTTGTCATTAAGTTACTAACAAATACGTTTCATTCAGACGTCCTTTCAAAACACGAACACGAGTTACTTACTCAACGCCTTCTTTCTGGGTCTGTAGTTTAGACTGTATTCAGTTAACTTTTTCTCGATTATACGCTCTCATAAATGTGTTTGTTAAAGCAAAACCAGGAGCAGGAAGAAGACCAGCTGTGGGCGGGGTAAACATCAGAGCAGCCACCAATGTGCTTTGTCTGCGTGGACGTTAGGAGGACGTCATATAAATCAGAGGCTCTAACCGGTAAATCAGGAAATACAGGCGTGTGGATTACAAGGTCCAAAAGCAGACACTGGTCGTTTTTCACTTAGACGTTACTGATTCTTTCAATTATACATACTACATTTCAAGTAAGATTTTGGCCCGTTATTTAAAGAAAAGATAAAGAGAGACTGAGGTTTTAAAAAAAAAAAAAAAAAAAAACTGGTTCCCCAAGGAATCTTTTCGGCTGTTTTACGGATTTGTAACGCAAGACAAAGACATTTTAGAATGCAGAAATAGACACAGAAACATTCTAAATCTTCATATAATTGATTTTCTATATTCAAATGGAGAATCAAATTATTGCCAACTTGTTGCTCAGCAGGAACCAGCCTGAAAATCTTTCAGCATAAAGCTCAGACACAGCTCTGTAGTTGTAAAATGCATATGAAATCTGTTGCTAGGTATCAAGTTTGTTGCTCAATCCTGAAAAAGAACATTTCGAAAGATCTAAGAAAAAAAAAGAAAAAAAAGAAAGAGCATCTAATAATCGTCTAAAAATACAGATTACAACCAAATGGCGAAATAAGTAATCTCTATCTTATTTAAAATTTTACTTACTTTCCTCCACCAGCTGCAGTTCTTTTAAGTTGTCTTATTTCTTGCTCTATCTGTATGTGTGGATCCGGTGAGTTGAGTTGCTGTTTTCTTATAGCAATTTCCTGTCATTAAGATTAACACCTGTTCTCTTGTCTTTCCCATTTTGAAAAAAGGCTAAGAGAAATAGGTCTTTTCACACTGTATTTGTATCTCAGGGGAAAAAAAAAAGGAATAATAGATCCGTACTTACATTTACATTCATAGCCTCAATGATTTAAAAATAAAAAATAAAAAATCATTCAATAAGCTCTCTTTTTTTCCTCACTTGGAAGCCAGCATGGGGAGACATAAAGATTCACTTGCATAAAGATTTAATGATCTGAATAAAGGTTGAAGTCTTCATTTGATTAGATGTTTATTTTCAATTTACAAGGCATGACACACCACAGAAAGCTGCTGAAACATCCCATAAACTACTGTAGCCTTTCATCTCAGCCAACAATGATAAGGAAACTCAAAAGTGCATGTGTGCCATCACATTTTAGAGAGCCTGTAACATTAAAGCTGGGTTTACTTCAGTGCTAACTCAGCCTGAGGGCATGCGGCATTTTTACCGAGACGAGACCCCGATCTGAAAGACCCTTTCATACAAGGGACCTCAGCCAAAAAGCAGCGCATTATATTTCCAACATCAGGGGGCCACCCCGACAAATCTGCCCACCTCCACTGAAAGCTGGAAAAACACAGCTTACCTTTTCGCCTCCGTCCCCCAGAGTTCTTAACCTGAGTCATTAAATCTGCTAACGTAGGCCCTCGCAGTCAAATCTGAGCTCCAAACTCCCTCTCTGCTCACCGACGATCTGCCATGCAGCCGTGACCTGCAGCCATTTCACCACAGCACTTGTGAACTCTGCCTACACTTGGAAGATTATGACCCGGTCCAAAGGGGCAACTCCGACACTGGAAAAACCCTGGCTCATTCAGCTATCATTCATCAGAGTAATCCATAAATCGCAGGAGTTAGGGAGGCACTTGCAGGCTGAACAAGAGCACAACCAGGCGAGAGGTGAAAGGCGGCACCTCGGACAGGAGAAAACAAACGCAAATCTTTGAATGGACTTTACATAACATAGCAGTTGCTGTGATGCAACCATTACTGGGACAGAGGCCACAGATCACTCTGGTTGGGGCAACACAGCTGATGTTTCTGGCCTACAGTACCCTCTGTTAATTACCGACACAACTCTTTCTAGGCTTTGGGTCAAAAAAGATGTTCTTGCTCATCATCGAAAGGACACACAATCAGTGAGGCTGATACGCTGCGAAACAATAAATGCTTTTATAAATTATTAGCTAAATACCTCCAAGTGCCGTGGTTTCTACCAGGCAATATTACCACACAGTAGAACCAAAATTTCCAACATCATTGCATCCATATATGGGTGTGTGCGCGACTCTGGGGATGAGCCCAATAAGCATGTGCCAGCCTGTTTACTTTTATGTGCTACAGAGACATTAAGAAAATGTTTTGGTAAAAAGTGACCAGTCAGCACCGAGTTAGGAGGGAAAACATGAACATGACGATGCAACAAAACCTGTGTTGGTTTGATATGTTCTGCAGAGGCTTGACCTTCACACAGAGCAGAATCGCAGTGACACATGAGCATCTCTACAAAATATAGAAGAACAAAAACAAAAATATAACAAAACTTCTGCATGTATTTTTTTTTTTTATTATCTGTAATTAAATTGCTGAATTCATATTTGAAATTGACATGCGCACCAAATTGAAACTTAAAAGTTTCCACTCCCGCCCCTAGGAGCACAAGACACGACAGCGGTTTGACCATCAGCTTGAAATACCACAATCCGATGCCTGACCCATGAAGGTCAATGATAATTTATTTGTCCAAATATTCTTTCATCATGGAGCTACTTTCGTGGAGCCAAGAAGACATTCATTCAGATATTTCCCTCTACTAAAAAAAAAAAAAAATTCTATAGCATTATTAGAACTGCAGCACATTGTTGCTTTTCTGTTTAAAATTGAGGAAATTAGATCATATGAAACATTGTTGCTGTTGAAATAGAGCACATAGTCAATAAGGTAATAAACAGTGGTGCTATTGGTTTGTAAACATTCTCTCTTTATTTCCTTTTATTCACAACTATTTTGCGATCAATAGGCGTTTGTGATTGCTTGAAACGTGTTGTAAATTTCCAATTTCATAAACCGACTGTTGGTTCAGTAAGTTCAGTAATTTAACCTGAAGCTACAACTCTCTACGAAGGGCAGCGTCACTAAAGCTGATGATTCAAAGAAGTCAGATGGACACATGAAGTGATGCAAGGAACTTCATAGACCTGGTGTTGTCCAATAGGAGGGCTTTGCTCCAGGAGGTTTCGGGTTTTGGATCCGGGAGACATTTCCGTTTTATTTATAGGCATGCCTATAGATACTAATGTTAACACCTGAACTCCAGCAGGTACATCGAGAGTCTCAGGAAGAAAGGAAGTCTGTTAATGTTGAATTCCCTTACAGTTTTATAGGTGAGGGACTGCCACACTCGCACACACGTATGACCGAAGCTGGGTTATCATGTTTGTGTCCTGCCAGAGTCACCGATTATATATAGATGCTGTGACGAATCAGGTGATACCTGCGATGTTTCGAGTCGTACACCCTCCTTCAAACTCACCTCAGATATTAGATTTTCACCTGGTGAAAGCAATCAGCGGCTTCGAGCACTTCAGGTGTCATCGTCGCGTCGCTTCCTCCTTCTTTCTTTCACTGACAAAACTGTCGTTACTTCCTATCAGTGCCGATGACGACAGCAACGTGCCAAGTGATGTGTCGGTCTCGACCGAGCCGGCAAGATATGCCTGTTCATTTATATCGCGCTGGATACTGCATTTTTGTAAATTTTCCTGGAATATAAATATAATTTTAACCTTTAATGTAAACATTTTACGAATATTTCTCATAACGATAAATCAGAAGTTGGCAGAAGCAAAGTGTCATTTAGGTGCAGACGGAGCTGAGCCAAACTGTTCAGATCTCTTGAAAGGGCCGGAAATCCCATTTCATGACGCAACACAAGATCTACCGTTGCGTTCAGGTTCTCTGGAAAACATCAATTTGGGAAGTACATAGTACTCCATAGAAGAAAGTCTTCGTGGTACAAGGTGAAATCTGTGCTTTGCTTTGTCTCAGAAGAGGGCAGACTACCCAAAAATTGTCCTCGAGTTGAAGTAGCACTATGTCAACATATTTTTACAAGTAAAAGTACAAATTACCCATCTAAAGCGCTACGCAAGTATGTGTAAAAGAGTTTTCTGTAAAAAGATAAGCAATTTAAACCAGAAACTTCTTTTTCAATATTCTTACTAAACTAATATTTAGGTAATTTATTATGTTAAACAGGGTGCAGTACTTCCATTCACAATATGCACTGTATATTCACAAGAAATAGCACAGCTTCAGCAGATATAAAAATAACAGCTTGTGTAGAAGTCTCATCTTAACATTTTTGTTTAAAATATTGCTCTTCATTCAGTGAAACTACTCCGAATGCGTAAAAGAGCAAGACATTTGACACTACTGTAGCAATACTTCATAGTAATATCCCTCAAGTAAAAATACAACATAGTAAAATTACTTTTAAATGTATTTTTTCCCCTAAGAATATTTCTCTGGTAAATATAGCTAGTTACTACACACCACTGCTTAGTTGTTGTTTAGCATGCTGTCACCCACTTCAGTAAAGACCTTGTTACTGACAGGAATCTAACTGCTGAACATTTTAGACAAGCTAATTAAACAAAAACAAACACACACACACACAAAAACCCAACTAAATAAATACATAAATTAACATGACGTGCCAAGACAAATAACCTGAAGCCTGGAACAATGCTTCACCCTAACATTTGAATTTTGAAGCTAACCACATCTCAAATGTGGCCTGAGCTTCCTGTTTGCCATTAACATCAATGGCACCTATTGTGGTATGCCACGTTGCTGCTGCTGCCTATCTGCTTTGAGGTTTAGCAAGCTGTGTTTTCAGAGATGGCATTCCTCATGTTTCAATTGCTGCAGATTATTTCAGCTACAGTTTCCTCTATATCATCTTGAACCAGTTCACCCATCTTCAGCTGACCACAACAGGTGTCTTAATTCCATCTGGGTATCTAAATGCGTTCAGTGACTGCCATACTATTGGAATACGTCCACAAGAAATTAAGCAGGCATGCCTGATAACGTGGCCAATGAGTGTATTCATTCTGAACACAATTTGTTAACTGCAATTTATTAATAATGCTGGACCTCCTTTCATTCAAAAGAGCTTCGTGTAGGTATAACACAGCTATTAAAACAGACAGTCTTTTTACAGTTTAGGAGTTTCCCCACATTCACAAACACAATCCCATGTCAAATATTTGCACAAAGAAACTGCACAGGATATCAATTATGGGCTGACCAAGAGAACCCGGAAAAGTTTTTATTTGGCAAACCTCATCTGATACAGAACACTGGATAAGGCACTTAAACAATTTATTTTAATAAGAACAGTGAACATGTTCAAAAAGTAATCAAGAGGAGGAAGAAAAAACTGGATTGTCATGTATCTGTTTTTAAAACAGGATTAGGTAAGATAAAAAATATATCTTCAAATTTTCCCAAAAATCACAAATCTTCCACAAATTTAGCTTCAAATGTCTGCTAAAAATTGCTAATCTAAACTAAAAACAGGCTCACCAGCCAGTTCGAGCAAAATGGGAAACAACCCAAAACATAAAGAAAAATAACAATCAGTGTAAAAACAATAAACTTACACACAAAAAAAGACTACCAAGCTAAAGAAAGATCACTTAAACTGCCAATCAAATAAATCTTTGAGGATTAAAGCTTTTCAGTGGTTGATCATAAAAAAAGAAAATACAGTAGTTCGAGAAGAGATATTAATAAAAAATAAAATAAAATAAACTGGTGACTACATTATGTGCATTTGCTATTTCATTAAACATTTGCCAAGGTTATGAAACAGCTGCACATCAACACCAGAATACCAAACTAACGTACTGAACAGTAACACATTTGAAGAAAAACTTCGCTTTCCCATTTAAAAAAAAAAAAAAATGCATTTCTCAAGGAACATATAATTCAAATCACTTTGTTATCATTTGACACAAAAACGTCTCAGTTGTACACAAAATTGAAACCAAGGGAGCTGTGAAACTGTGGCAGGTGTCTTGGTTTAAAGACAAACATTGGTATCTTACTTTGTCGTAATGGGTAAAAAAAAAAAAAAAAAAAAACACCCTTTAAAAAAAAAAAAAAAACAGAAAGAAAGAAATCTCTCCAGATTTCTTTTTGTTTGTCACACAGCACAACACAACATCCACCGTACAATGTGCAACTATAATGCAGCAAACTAAAACTCAGTGCCCAAAAATATGCAAGAAAATGGGAGTGCTGAAGACAATCCCCATTTGGAACAAAACCATTGGCACATTTTTTTATTTTATTTATTTATATAGATATTTTTTAAGAAGAATCCCCTCCCATTAGGATTCATGAGTGTGAATCTTAGTCCTTCAGTAAGTTGGAGGTTGATACTCCCCCTGTGGCCCTTGGTTGTTGGAGAAAGGCGCTTGCTGGTAGCTCGACGGGGCAGGTGGGTACGGAGACGAGTGGTCCTGGGCGGGGTCTGTGTAATCCTGATTAAACTCACTCACTCCTTGGCGATATCTCCCCAACGCAAAATAGGACAAAAGAGCCTGTGGAGAGAGATCTCTGTATTACCCAAGTGTAAGAGGTTTTAATCCCTACAAAATTCAAATAAGATCAAATTTTGTGACGTCCTTTGAGGGGACCAAGAGGCTCACCCAGGTAATGACCGAGAAAAAGGAGAATGCGATCACGGCCCTGGCAGGGTCTGCCATGACGAACTCCATGTTGGTTTTGGTCCACTGGTTGGTCAGGACACAGAAGCAGATGAACCAGAGGAATGTCCAAGCTCCTATTTAAGAAAAAAAAAAAAAAAAATCAGGTTATAGGAAGGATAAAATATGCATGTTTAAAATGTAGGTAGGGCGAAAAGTCCTGAAAATCGATTTATTTCTATTTTATCCATATATTTTACACAAATACAGTGAGAACACGCCACGTTAGCACCAGATATATGTCACAAATGCACCATTATTATGATATCATTGCACACAAAATCAGTTTTGCAAATGACTGCTTGGTTGACTGGCAATTATATTCGAAATTCTTTGAATTCAGAAGACGATATTTAGGAGGGCAGATGCGAGACGTGATGTAAACGAAGGACATTTGCTCTTAGTTTACGTCTGTCAAATAAGGCGTTTCTCAACCAAATTGAAAAATTTTCAATACGACCAATTATTATGATAGACATAAGACTTTCATTTTATCCATCTTGGGGTCGTCTTACTAATGCAGTAAGACAACATTATATAGTTCAGTCTATTTAACGCCATCAGTACTTTCTAACATATAATCTTTTCTAATATCATACAACAGTTCTTGACCTTCTCTTCAAAATCAAAAAGTTTACTACTAAACTTTTTATTAGGGTTCTGAGCTCACGGGAGCGAGTCGATGGCCAATGCAAGGGACGGCTGTTTGCCTGCTCCCTGCGGAAGCAGTGCTATGTTAGAAAATATGCATTGCAGCTCATAATGCCAAAACTAGAAGTCGCATCACCAAAATTGATGTGGACAAAGTTTCTTAGAAAGATTCTCCAACAGCAGAGCCACTGTGCAAAAGTTGTACGTCTGGAAATCTGGCGGTCCCCCCCATCTGGTGGGACCGCTTGCTAACTCGTGCAAAAGGATTTTCCTATACAGACTAACTTACTGTAAAAACTGAACTACATGATTGAAGATGTAGATTTGAGAGAATCATCCAATATATAATTTTATAAGTATTAACTGTTCTGAGAACTGCCTCACATCTGTCAGACTGAAAGATGTCAGGGACTTTGTCTTTCACTTGTTCTAAAAACTTCTTTAAAGTATACATTTCTTGGTTTGGAGATGTTTTAGCCAACTTCATTCTGTCAGAAAGTTTCTGTTTAAGGAGTTTCATAACTGCATGTGTGACCATAATCAGACCTGAGTATGGTTTGGGAAATTCAATTAAATAAAAAAATAAAAAATAAAAAAAAAATAAAAAAATAATATATATATATTTTTATACTAGAGGGAAATAAAATTTGTTCTTCAAAGATATACAGATCTATACCAGTCTGTAATTGGACAAGCCTTCAAACTGTAGATTTAACCAGCCTCATGAATTTTAACTTGTTGGGACGTTGGGATCATTTATCATACAATTATCTCCTTTTCTGTTTAATCTGATACAAACACATAAAAAGGGGGAAAAAAACAACAAAAAACAATCACCTGAAAAGGTTAGATCTCCAATAACGATGTATTTCCTCTCTTTGGCATTACTGATGTTTGGGAAATAGGCGTCCAGTAGCAAGAAGATGACACAACCCAAGAAGGCCAGGATTCCAATTCCCACTGCATAGCTGCATGCACTGTCGTTATTGTTGAACATGCATTTGGTTTCTGCCTGTGTTTTTGGGTTAATGTAGCCTTCAGCTGTAATGCTTGCAAAAACCACTATGGAAAATACCTGCAAAAGAAGAAACAAGCAGAGTCAATTCCTGGTAGGCTTCTTGTGTAGCCCCATAAAAAGTCCCCAAAAAACCCAATAAAGAAAATGCGTGCCTCCTGACCCACAGAAGTACAGTCAGCAGACCATGCTTGTTAAGTTTCAATTCCTGCCTGGTTTTAACAAAGATATTATTTTTTTTAAAAAGAGGAACGAGTCTGTAAGTCACTCCAGCACCTAACTCATAAAAACGCCATACCTCACTGTCTCTACCATTTCTTCACATCTGCATTTGTGTTCATAGTACGGCTTTTTTTTTTTTTCAGAATTTAAGAGCACAGAACATATTTTTTCAAAGCCCTTCACTTCAGCAATTTATACAGGTATCCTTTTCTTAATTGAACATTGCTGACCTACATTTGAGAAATGCCATCGTTTTATAACCCTATATAAAATATAATCTAAATATATATATATATATATATATATATAATATAAATATTTTTTGTTTTGTTTTTTTAAACAGAAATATCCAGTTATGTGATGAATAACCTGTAGGGTGGCTCAGTGGTTAGATCTGTTGCCTTCCAAGTTGAAATTCCAGTCTGGACTCTTTTTGCATGGAGTTTTCATTGTTCTCCCTGAGCATGGTTATCTTCAGTCCATGCACATGACTGCAAGGCTAATTATTCACTCCAAGTGGACTTTAGGTGTAAGTGACAAATTGTGAATGTTGCACACATTTTTAATTCGGGCTGTAGCGACACACTAATCTCACGATAAAAAAATGATACACGATGTACTGCTCACAATACGATATACATCACGATATTCAGCAAGCAATATGATCTGATATTATTTGATACATGTTAAAGATTTTCTGAAAGATTTTGGAGGGACACAATGATTTTTGTGATATTGTGTGACTGTTCCATAGATTTAGACTGAGTTAATTGAACTGATGGTGTAATACTGGCATAATAAATGTTGCTTTGTTATACATTTGCTTTGTTTAAATGTTAATTGTGTGGCTTTGTGTATTTGGTTGTGCAGAAAAGGAACCTTTTTTGTCTTATTCACTTTATTAAATAATGTAATTTATCTATTTAATTTCATTTTTTAATTAATTGTAACAGGTTGTTTCATTACATGTCATTTTTAATGTACATGTGCAACTTGGGTAAAAAAATGTCATGTGTGATAGCCGCCATTTAATTCATGACAGGCCTCACATGAAACTCAAAGTAGGATTTAATGCATCGATACTCGCAGACGAAAAATCAATACTTTGAGGAATAAAATATTGATAAATATCGTAGAATTTATAAAATTACACAGCCCTATTTTTAATCAACAACTGCATTTTGAGCCCACACATCATTTATCTCATAATGTAACTTCTCCTGTGTCACTAATAACACATTTGAAACTTTGAAATATATTGGGATTTTTTTTTTTTTATAAACTGTTAAATGTGATCAGTCAGTAATCAGTTTAAAGTCGATTGACGTTTTTACATGCTCTGAAATGCTCGTCCTATGTAAAGTTGAACTACACTGGTACAGAAAAGCAAAGAGGAAGAAAGGCAGGCAGGTAGCAACAGATGACGCTGGGAAATTTTCACAGTTCCTGCTAACTACTAACACGAAACACAGCAATATGTGCAGAAGCTGGAGCTACATGTTTTGTTTCCCTACTCTTCTTTTCTTTCCCAGTTAAGTACGATTAGTGTAGCTTCTAAGTAGACCACAAAGATTACCCCCCTGTACATTATTTGTCTCTTTTACTGCAGTGACACAGCAGTGCACATGCTAGCCTCAAGCTACAATCAACTAAAGACATATTATGGACACTTTTTGAAAGTTTATAATCGGCTCATACTTGAGAAACGCTTAATGTACAATTCAAAGCGCACATACAGCCAACAAGCAGTTTAGTCTATACTTCTCTGTGAAGCCTGGAAGCTGACATATGTTAATAACCTTTAAGGTTGACAGTTGCTAACGTTAACGTCTAAGTCACTCACCCAGCTCAGGAAGCGCAGAATAGTCTGTGGTTTCTTCACAAAGCTCTCAAAATCAAAGGCCCCACCGGCCAGAGAGGCACCATAAGCATTGCTCTGCATTATTTCACGCTCTGAAAAAAAGCTGTCAGGCAAATTTAAGACGAGTTGTGAACTCTTTCTGTCAAAGCTCGGGAGGAGTTTAGATCTATAGCAACCTACTTCCTGAGAACTTTTTTAAAGACCGCCCCCTTTTTGATGCGTTTACGATTAGCTCGGAAAGATCGAATCATTTAGCAAGTGTATTTGTTGCATTTTCAGATTTAAGAAACATTCACGGATAAAAATCTTTGTATTTAATCTATACTTATTTCTCAGGCGAGCTCAATATAGGAATGTCTAAATATCAATAAATGTTTCCAGGAACCAATAAATAGTGCAATAGCGCTTTAGCATCGACCTTTGGCTTCCTTAACTTCTTCAACCACCTGTGGTGCGTTGTCATGTTTTTTTTTTTGTTTTTTGTTTTTTAACATTGCTTACTCTGTGAAGAACACAGAAGGGTGCCACAACTGCGCTGCCCATAAAATCTAATATAGCATGATTTAATATCATGTCATAATTGTACACATGAACTTTGTAGCAAGAAGATTCAGGATGCGAAGTCCAGCCTAAGGCCTTTTCTGCCTGGGTGGTGCAAAACAGACTGCGTGGATTTTCTAAATTGTCCATTATGTGTGCGCGATGGTTTATTTGTATGATTGCGTGTCTCTGTGTTGCCCTGCGATTTACTGGCAACCAGGGTGCATCCTGCTCCTCACCTCACCTAATAACTGTTGGAGATCATGTGCCCTTTTGTCCTTTTGGCGTGATAAAATAAGTTGCAGTTCTAGATTCTGACCACTGGATGGCAGTGTGCATTCAGGTATGAAGGCAATGCAGTAGAAGGAATTTCAGAATGCAAGGGAAAACAAACCAACAAAGATATAAAGTATTTGATTGTATTTAAAAAAATAGTCATAATTTTTGCATACTGTTATCAATATTATTAGTAATAATATTAGCACTCCCAGAACACGTCGCAGTGGAGGACCCAAACAGTTTATGCATAGGTTACTGAGTAAAGTTCAAACTTTAAACAAACTTGTTTAATGCCAGAAAAAATAAAAATAATCAAAATCATAAAGTCAAATGTGCCACTTCAAAAGCAAAATGTCAATCTCTTCAAATTTGACATACAGAAACCTGCAGAGATATAAGAGACTTCAATCTAATTAAAAATGTGACCAATGTTATCTTATTGACTTGTTTTTCTGTAGTTTCCTCTGCACAGAATATGTCAAAGATGCAACTAATTGCAGATAAGCCGCAGCTGTAAGAGAGAAAGAGGAAGTGTGACTTTTTCTGCCCTTTGCCCAGTTTATTTCTTTAGTTTATTCAGTCACTTCTTTCTTTTTTGACATATTACTTATTGGTGTGAGACACTGATGCGCAGGCAGATATGTTAAAAAGCTGCAGAGAGGTGTTAATTCTGTGCACATCATAGAAAGAAACGGAACCTTTTACTCCTTCTTGTTCCTTACGCAGCTTTGCATCATAAGAAGGAACTGGTAAGCTTTGGTGATCTATTTTCAGTGTTTCTGATAATCCACTACCTCCAGCAACAATATGTGGTTGATGTGGACTAAGCCAGTGTAAGTTTCACACTGCAAACGGTGATCAGCATCAGCCATGGCAAACGGTGGGAGTGTCAGTGTCGACATTTGTGAAGAGGATTATGACTATCAGTAAGTTTTTTTTTTTTATGTATTGTGTATTTTTTATATATATATATATTTTTAAGAACATATTCAATGTTAAACAGTATTAAAGATCATAACTCAAATTTAAGTAGACATTAAGCAAGAGGTAATGTTTCTTTAAAATCTTGCAGTATGTAAAGCCTTTTCTCCTGTTCAGAATTGAAGCATCAAAGAATTAAGCTAATTTAATGACATAATTTAGTTCAGTTAAATCAAAGCTCTCTATCTATTATTGAAAGTTATCCAGAATAGCTTTGCTGAAAGATTGTGAGATGTTTATTCAGTGTTATTTCCACTCGCTTGCAGAAACCTTGGAGAAAGTGGACCCAGTCGGGGCTCTTTCCAACTCTTCAAAGAACCAGCATGTAACGGCCAGGGGAATCCTGAAGACATACAGATGGAAATGTTCACAAAAAACTCAGACACGTCTGGTATTTACTCCAACCAAAGTTTTCAGCTCAGAATATTGCTTAAAATGCCAATGAAATAAACTATGTTTTTCAGACAGCGAGTCAACAAGCAGCAGCAGCAGCAAAGAATCATCTAATGGATACCAAGTGAGATCTTTGCAAAGAAACAACTGGTCATCTGCTACCAGGAAGATGCTCTCCTCCATGCCCAGTCGCAAAACTGGTTAGATAAAGCCCACTTTTTGACAATTTTTAATCTACACAACTGAGATATTTACTGTTTCTTTCCTTACTTTCACAGGGTTACATAGTTCTACAGGCATGGCTGTACGAGCCAGGCAAACATGTGCACTACCGAAGCACCAGACCTCGTCCCGTGACTCCCTCCACATCCCCAGAGCGACCCAGGCTGATATCACATCACCAGAGTTTGAGGAAATCAGTACTGAAGGTAAGCGGAAGATATGAATTGACCAAATTGAAAGCATAAACAGGCAACACTCGTACTCTCGGGGCGAGTTGAAACTGTTTCTATGTTGACGATATCCACAGACGAAGCAAATAATTTGGCTGGCTCAGGCTTGTGGTGTGCTGAAACCAATAAGGAGCAGCTGGTGTCAGATTTCCGAGGCCTCTCTGAGAGTGAAGGCATGCGTAAGCTGCGAGCGATGCCACTCAGCCTGGCGGACAAGATGGAAATCAGGTAAATGGAACAAAGATCCCATTCACAAATATCCTGAGCAATCCAATCAGCCAGTTTTTAAACCGGGTCTGACCGTTGTCCTAAACGTTGGGACAGCTTCCCAAAAATCACATTTGGAGCTAACTAATGAGGCGAAGTGCGGATGAAAGTGTACCAAGGATCTCCTAAAAAAAAAAAAAAGAAAGAGTTAACTTTTCTGAAATGACTCCCCTTGTTACCTGGGAATCTCCTGGTAAAAAGATATATAAACAACAAGGTGATCAGCTAACCTCCAATAATTGAGCTTTTCCGTGGAATCGTCATCAATGGTTTTAATTGTTTCATAGTTTTAGTGGCTAGAATTCTAAATTAAAAAGGAAGCTCTTTTTAAAGTAAAGGTTGTTTTCATTATTGGATATTATTTAGCAGAGAGAGAGAGGAGTTGTTTTTTTTGTTGTTTTTTTTTGTATTTGTAGGTTTTGCATTCCTTTTGGTGGCTGAGTAAATTCGCTGTGCTCACCAGGTTATAAAATCATTTCTGTTATTTACATGCCCTCACTGGCCATCTCATGATGGACATGTCCGTGATGACGGACAGAAATCCAATCGCATAACAAAAATGAAAACTCTTTAGGCCTCTAGAATGGGATTTAATTTTGAAAAGTTGCTGTTTAATGAAACTATTATCGCACTTGTTGATGCCAGGTCTGAGCACGCTAATTTTGGAGTTTGAATCAAAAATTGTGTCCTTTTTGCCAATATTTGGAGTAACCCATTTCTACTTATCTGTTTTTCACAAGGAAGCATTGTTTTAGCCCGTTAGCTAAGAATTCGGTCATCAACAGGAACGTCCCTTGCCATAATCTTCCATGCATGTACCTTTCAAGGGTAGGTTAAAAAAGATTTACTGCTCCTACAAGGTTTGAACTGTTTATTGGCTATTGACCACTTGCATGTGGTTTGTTTGCTTCCTTCAAGATGTGGCGCCATTGCAGATATACCCCCCGATTTTCCACCTCCCTCAAGTTGTGGAACTCGTCCATGAAAAAACTGAGCGGACGTTATGGAACCGGAGTCCTCTCCTACTTCACTTTTCTCCGAACGCTCCTGTTCATTAACCTGCTTTTCTTCATTATTACCTTCTTGTTTCTGGTTCTTCCTCAAGCCATCCACCCCCCGCCTGACTCCCATCGCACGTCTTTCTCTTGGATTGAACTTTTGACGGGCATAGTGAGTTGGTTGTACTAAACTTTATTTGTTTCTGTAGTTCCTATTTAACAAATTTGATCTGGAGCTTGTCTCAATGTTTCATTTTTGACAGGGTTACCTTTCTCAGAGCTTGATGTTTTATGGTTACTACTCAAACATCACGATTAAAGCTACGAGCATAACATCTATGGTACCTTACTGCATACCAACTGCCTATGTTTTTACCACCACAATATCCTTCTTTACTATCTGCATTATTCTGGTGTACAGGTTGGTATACAATATTCACTTTAACATATTTTGCCTTTGTTTTCCCATCAGTTGCAGGTATCTAAAGGTCATTTTTCTCCTTGCAGCATGTCCAAGTCATTTGGGAAAAGTTTTCAGGTGTTCAAGTCTGATGGGAATCTGTCAGAAAACGTTTTCTGCTCCTGGGACTTTAAGGTCACCAAAAAGCCTTCCATCAGACTTCAGTCTGAAAAGATCAGCACTCAGCTCAAAGTATGCAACCATTTTATTCATACCTTTGTCACAACAAATTTATACTCGCAGTCTTGGCTTGTTTTATTGCTAAAACTATTGGGTTAATTCAATGGAACTAATTCTAACACAGGAAATTTCTCACGCATTTGTTTTCACACCTCTGGTTTTGTCTTGATCTTTTGCAGCATAGTGTTTTATGTGAGATAAATGTGGTCAGCATCTTGTTTGAGAATGATTTTGCCCTAAGGTTTGCATAACGCTGGATGCAGTCATGGGAAGTACACAGCACAAGAATCAAATTTAGAAGAGTTAAGTTTGAGTTGTCATTTTCTGTATAACTTTATTAATCTTTGCAAAGGAGTTTATCTTATCCTTGCAACATTTACTGCATTTTAAACAAGGTTGTGGTCTGGACTTTGATTGGACAGAAGGTTTCCTGCTTTCACATGACAGCCGTGTCAGCTGTTGAAAACGGGGAGCATGCACCCATTTCCTTTCACTTAGCCTTTATCCACTACTTTGACTCAGAAGATTCAAACAAAATGCATTTGAGTCTACAGTGGCAATGTGACGAAATGTGAATAAATTCTGCAAGGCAATGCACAGCAAAGTTCACAAAGTTTCAGTCACGTAGCTACAAAACAAGCTCAAATAATTCCTCCTCCACACGGCTGTAAAATGTGTTTGGGCTAATATGTTTTTTGAGTTTTTCCGTACTGCGTACTATGACCAAACATCTCAAATTTAGTCTCTTTTGTCACTGGTAAGGATCTTGTGGCCCAATTTGCAACTTTGAAAACTTCATTTGCAAACAAAAATATTTCCGTCTCTACCATACCACCTAAAAATATGGAAAGTAAAAGATGTAGCTTCCTTTTTTTTTTTTCTTTTTTTTTTTTTTAAATTGACATCAAGGTAAATGTGCCAGGACACCCACTTCTGAAATGAACGCCAACTTTAGTGTTTTCTTCCCATTAGTGATCACTCTGACTTTAAGTTATAATTCTTATCATATCAACATGCAGCAACAATCATTTCTCTAAGGTCTTACAGGTGTTGCCGATGTCTTTCTTGGCATCGTGTCATCACACACCAGCTCTCTCCAGACCAACTGAATACTGAAGCTTCTGTTTCGAAAGCGGTAGTGTCCCCTGTACTGCTCAATTCATTAAATTATTTTCCCTCTTGAGTCCTGCAGTAGATACAGTTGGGGTGTAGTATTTTATTTCCTCTTTGCCGATACCGACACTAATGTAAAGATCCTTTTTCTCATGTCTATGTGTGTGAGTAAAACTGTTAAACACCACTGATGACGGTGGTTAACATTTAATCATTATCGGCGCCACCTCAAGCAGACTGCTTTTCCAACAGGAGCAGCTTTCTGAGCTGACCAGTGGAGAAGAGGAAAGGACTCTCATGCAGCGGTTCCGCAACTTCCTTGTGCATGTGGCAGCATGGTTCATTTGCCTGGCGAGCATCTTCTTCAGTGCCTTGGGTGTCTACTTACTTTCAAAGGTTAGAGGAAAAGTCAGAGACGTGACAGATTGCAAGTCTACATGAGAACTCCCTTGAGTCTCCTCAACCACTGAGGCATAAACAGAAGACTTCCTGTCACATTGATTTAGTTCTGCTTTTCTTTTCTGCAATGCGTTTTTATCAGAAGTTCATTTTAACACCATTGATTTTTGCCATCGAATGCAGGGTACTAATTTCTCATGTGACATTTATTGCATTCAAGACACTTTTATAAATGCATATGTAGCTCTCTTCTAAGAACTCTTTGCAATGTTTCAGTGCATCATTAAATGGGAACTTAGATGGACAATAAAAGGGCTAGTCGGAAATAAAAGTTGAATTTTTATGTATCCTTGTTTTGTCCCCATCACAAGTTGCTCTGAACTTTATGCTCCTTACTGTGAATTCTTCTTCTTCTTCTACAGAAGGCCATCAGTAAAATGCATCAGAATCTTGATTTGCTGTTCATGGCTGCGGTGGTGTCTGGCTTCAACCTGCTGCTGCCTGGCATCTTCAACTTCTGTGCTTGGATCGAGAAGCATAACTCGCCCAGCACGCGTGTTTATGTCTCCATCTTCAGGTGAGAGGCGGTATTTAACCAAGTCAAGCTTATTTGTATTGCAACAAGGCAGCTGAAAGTGCTTTACGTCATAAAAACACAAAAAAATAAAAGTCATAAAATGGCATGCAGTCAACACAGAAACCAGTGATGCATATTACATTTTGACAAGTGCAAATCGATATCAAAATCAATACAAGTCGTATACATTGGTCAATTCTTCATTTGTTGTGGTCCAAAAACATTTCTAAACGGGTGAGATTTTAGTCTTGATTTAAAGGAACTCGGTGTTTCAGCTGCTTTGCAGTTTTCTGGAAGTTTGTTCCAGATTTGTGGTGCATAGAAGCTGAATGCTGTTTCTCCATGCTTCGTTCTGGTTCGGGGGATGCAGAACCAGAAGAACTGAGAGGTCTGGAAGGTTGATACAACAGCAGACCTCTAATGTATTTTGGTGGTAAACCATTCAGTGATTTATAAACTAAAAACAGTGCTTCAAAATCTGTTTTCTGAGCTACAGGAAGTCGGAGCACATCACCCTGGTGGTAAAATCTTCACCACTATCTTCCTGGTCTTAGTGAGAATGCGAGCTGCAACTTGCATTCTCACTAATGTGAGTTGTAGCTTTAGTGTTTTCTTTTTCTTTCTTTTTAAAATGTATTAACATTTTAGAAACAATGTATCATTTTCCTTCCATTGTACTATTACTTTCTTCTGCAGACTGTTATTTTAAGACGACAGTCTGAAAAAGTACCTGAGCAAATACCTTCACGTAAATTTTAACTGTAATCTTGCACCGAATAATAAATCCATTCTTACTGCAAAAGGATGTGCAATGTTGTTTTATTTTGGTCACAGATGCCAGGAACCTTGTTAAATGGAAATGTTGTTTCCGTCTTGAACTCTCAGGAACCTGCTGCTGAAGATCAGCATTATCGGTGTGCTGTGTTACCACTGGCTTGGAAAAATTGCTGTGGAACAAGACCCTCAAGTTTCAAAGGTTATTAGCTTCCCCATTCTTAAACCTGTCAACGCTAATTACTAATGTGAAACCACACAATTGTATCGTAAAAAAATATGTGGTTCTTTCATCACATTAACAGGTGATCTCATTGACACTCGTGCTGTTTTTTGTTTTTTTAACTTCTTAAAAAAACTGATTTATTTTCTTTTTCTGTGTCTGCGTAGTGCTGGGAGAATTTTGTGGGGCAGGAACTTTATCGCCTGCTCCTGATGGACTTCATCTTTACAGTGCTTTACACTTTTCTAGGCGAGTTCGTATGGAGGTAAATCTGAGCTTCATCAGTCATGTAAGCACATTGCAATGTTTTTTTTACCCGGAGGAAATGACTTTCGGCTCACAACATGCCATCTACCCTCCAGGATTTTCTCCCAAAAAATATTAAGAAAGAACAGAAAGCCTGTGTTTGACATCGCTCGAAATGTTCTGGAGCTCGTATATGGACAAACGCTGACTTGGTGACTGTAACGCATTTGAAATTGATCAGGTCATTAACGGAGCGGCCTTGGACTGATTTCCCCCATTTTCTGCCTCCAGGCTTGGGGTGTTGTTTGCTCCTCTCCTCCCTGCTGTCCAAATTGCGAAACTGTTTGTGCTGTTTTACATGAAGAAGGTTGGCAAAGCACGCGCCATTGAGACATTACTATAGAGCACGCATAAATATTAAGATCGCATTCTTTCTCTTATCTGTCTGTTTTCATCTCCACAGAACAGCCTACTGCTCAACTGTCAGGCATCCAAAAAGCCCTGGAGGGCAACTCGTATGACAACAGTATTCATTGCTCTCTTGTTCTTCCCCTCGTTTCTTGGGGCTGCTGTTTTTGTTGCGTATACAGTTTGGATGTGAGTGACGTGTTACTTCTTGAATATGTTGCTCATAGACAATTCAGCCATTTTACATCACTGTGGCATAAAAACCAAGAGGGGACCCGTGATTATTCTTAAGATTTAATGCCGTTATTTTACTTGGATTAAAAAATGAATTGTATTTACATGTACATATTTGATTAGAGATATAAGTAATAACTTTAACACCAGGAAAAGAGTAGTTTTAGGCAGTGGAAGTAGGTTTTTGTTCTTTGCGATGCAGATATAGGAATGGAAGAATATTTATTATCAATTAGTCAATCGTAAAGCTGAATTAAAACATGAAAACTATATTGGAACCAAACTGAGCTAAACCAGAGATTGATGAGCATAACGTAAAAAGGAAAATAACGAGGTGTCCAAAACTGAAAGTTTGTGGAAGGAATAAAAAAAACATGCTTTATTCATTTTTAAAACCATTATTAATTAGCTTTTCAGAAGTCAATATTGTATTTCATGTGTCTTGACCATAATCTCCCAGAATCTCTGTCCTTTACAGAATCAAACCATCATCAGAATGCGGCCCTTTTAGGAACCTAACCAATATGTTGGAGTCTGTGAAGCTGTGGGCCGACAGGATGAAGGACCATCACCAGATTCTGTCTTGGCTCATTCGAGCATACAATGCTTTCACAGATAACCCACTCTTCTTGTTCCTGCCCTCTGGTGTATTTCTGTAGGTACTCGTAGTTGTAACTAACCTAGCTTATGCAACCATAACCACAACCAACCTGATGTGGTCTAATGTTTTCATACTTTTCTCCCGTTTTCAGACTGGTAATATATTTCCGTATTCAGGTGGTAGATGGCCAAAGGAGAATCATCAGACGGTTAGAAAAGCAAATTGACGATGTAAGTGAAGCCCTACTTTGGTCTAGAGTAAGTAAAACCTGACCAGCATGTTGGCGTCCGGGAAAAATAAAACAAGACGGTATATCATGAAAACAATACATCTTCCTTTCACTTTACAATTATGAGCTATTTTGTGTTGACATAAATCTCAAGAAAGGGATTTATTGGAAGCAAATTGACGATGTAAGTAAAACCTTGCTTTGGACTGGAGTCTAGATTGAAACTATGCAAACTCTTTGAGTCTTCTATTGCATGGCTTGTAAAAAAAAAAACCTAACAATGTTCAACTATAGATTTTAGAATTGAATTCCTGGGTCTATTTAAGTCCAACACTTGGAGCCTTTAGTTTGTGAAAAAGCAAGACACCAGTAAACTGTGATCTGACCTAAATGTTGTTTTCCTCTGTATTCAGGAAGGTAAAGATAAAAAATTCCTCATCACCCAACTGCAGTATTTGTACGAAGAAAATACTCCAAATTCTAGTCACAGACACAGGTAAGCTGGGTTCACTTCCTGTTTGGAAACTTTTTTTTGGCAATTGCAGAGCCTATCAGGAATAGCAAATTGCATTGAGAACTATCATGCATTTGGAACTCCTTTTCTTTTCAGAGGAAGATGATGTCTCCGCCTTGTCATGCAAGCTGGTCGTTAAACAGTGTTCTCATCAGTGCTGAGATGCCTGGACACAGAACTTCACTCATAGATGCCAAAGAAAAAATAGAAAACTCTTCTGCATTCATTGTCTAACGTAAATAAAATGCTTTGTATACCATGTACTTTTAGATTCACTTTAAAGTTTATTTGTGTTTGTATAAAGCAAAAATAAAATTTGACCGCATTTTATGTTTCTCCACATGTGTCATGGGGCTTTAC